>NW_027112716.1:123066-164105 GCF_000696795.3 Halyomorpha halys | reverse complement strand
ATATAATAAAAAAATAAATTGATGGCGTTGATGACTTTTATACGCCACTAAACATAAAAGGAACAAAGAAACTAATGCTGTTAAGTTCGACCCGTACCAATACAGACTTAGAAGAACTGTACAAGAAACGTGATTTAGTTATCAAGGTTGCACACCTCTAATGGACTGATTACATTGCCTACTCGATACCAGACTTGGAGCCGAAGAAAATCCTGGACGAAACAATATATACGAACAGAAGTGTGAAGACGCTGGTTGTCACAGAGGAATAGTGTGTCCACCGATGCGAGGACAATTTTATTATTATTATTAATTTATTTATTATTATTATTATTAATAATATTAATTATGTCACTACGGTCCTCCAAGAACCCGTGCCTCCACAACAGCCAACCAGTCTACCATCTGCTTTCTCCTTCCATCTGCAAACCTTGAAGAGCTTCAAATCCTCATCTGATCTGGGGACGCCCTCTTTTCCGTTTTCCTTCTGGTTTGCCATAAACCATCCTTTCATCGGGCATCCTCTCAATGTGTCTTAACTGTTTCCTGTCCTCCGTGTGCATGACAATTTTATGCATCCAAAATTTGGTAGACCAAATTTTAGGAGGGCTTGGGTCTCTAAAAGCTTTATAGCTATGTTAGGCAAATAGGTATTCAGTACCACTAAACAATAAATTAGTAAAATGTTTACTGTAGCTAACATCTGTTGCCACGTTTTACAGTAGGCAGAAGTATAAATTGTTCAAGTAAAATAAACGTTTCATCGTAGTATGAGATACAGAAATTTTTAATAGAAAATTCATTTCTTTTCAAATAAGTTTACCTGAAATATAAAATACATTACGAAAAAGTAAATAATATAATAAAATCCAGCAAGTATTTTCTATTTAATTCAACTAAAAAAAGAACTATAGCTTAAGATAAACTTTTTCTTTGTTCGTATCCTTCGTTAAAATAAATCAGTACAACATACATATATAATACATGAAATATATGTAACATATATATATAAATATATATCTAACATATGTTAAGAGGTAAGAAATATTTTATGATTAATAATATTACTTATTTAAGCAAAAACAGTTTTTTTTATCGAAAATAAAAAATAAAATATCTAAGTTAGTTTTTAGGATAAAATGAAAATTCCGTTAATTTCATTATATACACACATTATTACGTAAGAAGCCAGATATTAAACTGGCTGCGAATAGCTTAAAGGGAACAGAATGAACAAGGGTTACTTTAAGAAAATATCATATATTAATATAAATTTCACTTTTCAATCTGTTCACATTCTGAATTAAATGACCAGAACGATAGATTAGACATCTTCTTTCAGAGGGGTAAAGTGCCCATTTTTTTCATAGATTTGAACATGTGACTTGAAAGACTGCTGTTCTCTGGCAGGGCTCCTTCGGTGCGAAGTTGACAGGTGGTCAAAAATTGACACCGAATTGACTCCATACGACCTTCAAAGAAGAAGAGGGCGTCAAAACATGGAGCGATATATTCAAGAGGATGGCAGGACCCCTCTGCTGGAGAGCTAATAGAGGCAGGGATGTCTGGAAGAAGAAATGGAAAGAACTCGCCTCCCAATAGGGCAGGTCAACCCGGGAAGTGCTGACTACTACTGCCGAAAGGGAAGGCATATATGCAAGAAAAAAATATCCTATATTAATATAAATTTCACTTTTCAATCTGTTCACATTCTGAATCATTAAATGATTAGAACCATAGATTAGACATCTTTCGGAGGTGTGAACCACCCATTTTTTTCATAGATTTGAACATGTGACTTGAAAGACTGCTGTTCTCTGGCAGGGCATCTCCTTCGATGCGAAGATGACAGGTGGTCAAAAATTGCCACAGAATTGACTCCATACGACCTTCAAAGAAGAAGAGGACGTCAAAAGAAAAGATGGAGGGATATATTCAAGAGAATGGCATGACCCCTCTGGTGGAGAGCTGCCAGGGATAGGGATGTCTGGAAGAAGAAATGGAAAGAACTCATATCCCAATAGGGCTGATCAACCCAGGAACTGCAGACTATTACTCCCAAAAAGGGAAGGCCTATATTAGTATAATTTTCACTTTTCAATCTGTTCACATTCTGAATCATTAAATGATTAGAACGATAGATTAGACATCTTCTTTCGGAGGGGTAAACCGCCCATTTTTTTCATAGATTTGAACATGTGACTTGAAAGACTGCTGTTCTCTGGCAGGGCATCTCCTTCGATGCGAAGATGACGGGTGGTCAAAAATTGCCACAGAATTGACTCCAAAGAAATGAAAAGAACTCTAAGGAGAAGAAATGGAAAGAACTCGCCTCCCAATAGGGCTGGTCACCCCGGGAAGTGCTGACTATTACTGCCGAAAGGGAAGGTATATGCAGGAAGAAAATATCCTATATTAATATTAATTTAACTTTTCAATCTGTTCACATTCTGAATCATTTAATGATTAGAACGATAGATAAGACATCTTCTTCGGAGGAGTAAACCACCCATTTTTTTCATAGATTTGAACATGTAACTTGAAAGACTGCTGTTCTCTGGCTAGACTGTTCTGTCACTTACACACTGTCGACACAAATCTTTCGAAAAATCGCAAATTGTTTATAAATATAAGCATAATTAGATAATGGTTAAATAAGCATTGCTAAATATATTGATGAACTTGAAATTTAAAACAAGATTGCAATTTTTGACTATTATATACTTATCATATTGGGCAACAGTTAACATACATAAATATTACCACGTATTACTGTAGAAAACCAGTGGTGAAAAAAATAGTGAACTCATATTGAGTAAGACAACTATCCATCCATGCCGACTTCACTTCGACAGAAGTGCGATGAATGACCTTGTAACGAAGGTTAGGTCTTCCCTCTGGAATTATTACTGAAAAAGAGAAGGTAATTTTTTTTTATATACCCCATACATATTGGGTACTGTGAAGTTTATTCACCACCTAGCAATTAATAATCAAGTATATTTATTTTGAGTATTAATCACATGACAGTGTGTTATTACACACTATCATTTCCGATACTGAAAATGTATTACTCTATCATGATACGAAATGAAAATTACATGAAAACGACACAATTACCATGAAACGTAAGACAAATATTGCGCTAGATGAAAGATACAAGGATGTTAGAATTCTCTTTCATGTCCCCTCCTGCAATTACGCTTG
Source organism: Halyomorpha halys (assembly GCF_000696795.3). Lineage (NCBI taxonomy): Eukaryota > Metazoa > Arthropoda > Insecta > Hemiptera > Pentatomidae > Halyomorpha > Halyomorpha halys. The sequence continues at coordinate 160,898 of NW_027112716.1, read as the reverse complement.
GCTACATACTGCCCCCCGCATGGTCAACATCTTAGTATCGTCCTTGCTCATTGACTGCTAACGCAAGACGGGCAATACATTTATCGGGAGTACCTCTAGTTATTTAGATATTCTTACTTTATACAACACACAATTTTCCGTATATTAATTATATTGAAAAAAAAATTACGTAAGCGTAAACTAGTTAAGGTATTTGTCATTATAACAATTTTTATTTTTATTTACGCATTCTTAATATACTTAATTGTTTTCAACGCTATATTTAAAAGAAGTTAACCTTTATGTAAATCTTGAAAACTTATTAACGCAACAGCTGCATGATATGGTTATATTCGTGAGTATATAGTTAAATTACAGTATATAGCTATATAATTAGGTATTTTCCAGTATACAAGTTCAATTTTCCTTATCTCTTACGATTTATTGATTATTGTATTTTTTTAATAAATAAGATTTGAAGACGGATTTTAATTACGGACTATTTTGATCTGACGCTTCCTAAAGGCATAAATTACTTTAAAAAAAAAAGCCAAAGAATGTTACAGAACGGTGCGAAAGATCACTTGCTTTAAAGAACAAATTTATTACATAATTCACTGTCTCGTAAGAATTACTATTTTATAATCGTAATTTCTTTATAATGGCAGTCAGTTTAGACTGCTCCTCAGTGAAGAAAACTAAAATTATGTTAACAGATTCTTATGGGAAATTTTATTCTTAAAATAAATCACTTAGCACTGTTGATATTGACAACCATTTAGGCGGAAATTGTCAAAAACTGTTATTGAAATTTATCAGCGTATATAATTATGTTTTTATTGAGTTATAATCATGAGAGACACTATATTCAAATTACCCATATATGCCATGGAATGCCAAGCTGTGAAAACTGCATAGTCTGGCAAAAGAAGAATCACTTTCGAGTTTGCAATACTTCGTCAAAATTTTCGAGCAAGTCAAGGGCAAAACACCTTAAACATTTCGTTATTTACAAAATTATTAATTATCAATAATTATTCACAATGTTGTCAATACTGAACCTCTAGAAACTAATATGTGAAATTACTGAGAACCTCTACTACATAGACTAACAAGGAAACTTTGATTAAAAATTTTTTTACTACAACTTGCCTTCTGAATGTTTGCCGATTACCCTTTACCAATTACAAATTGTGAACATTTGTTGTAAATAATATTAATATTCATTAAATTAAATTTAAATTATTAATTAGCTTTAAATTATAGTTTATGAATGTGAGGTAGGTATGAAATAATATTATAGATAAATTTCAAAACTTAGGCTGCCTGTTCCCGGGAATAGTTATTTCATCAAGAATCCACATCGCAATGAAAAATGCAAATCACTTCGGACTGTAAGCTTCTACCGCTCCTAAAATAAATAACAATAGGTTCAAAAGCTTTCCTAATTTCTGTAAATTTATTTACGGTTCAACATAGTTTTATGTAATAAAATAAAAATTAAACATTACCCATTTCAATGCTGTTTTTTTTTTTTATTTCACCTTACCCCTTCGGTACAACTTGTTAAGGCTGAGTATGAAAAATTTAGAATTTTTTATTCATTTTTTTCTATTCAAGAGGTTTCAACAATCTAACTGGATATATTTACTTGAATTGATCTACTAGAGAAAATAAAATAATATAAGAAGTGCCAGAAAGAGAAAGAAATTTTTTTCAGATAAAAGGTAACAGAGATATTTCCCATAATAATTATCATTAGATTTTAAAAACGAATAGGCGAGGATAACTATATCCTTAAATTAATGTTCGGTAATTCTAAAGGATAGCAGGTGTTCAGTAAAAACTTGATAGGTCATTAAATTTATATTACAAACGCAATTAAGGTCATTTAGATTTGATAATAATAATTTTATACGTAGATTACACTATTTATTTATCAGGAACTTTTGATGATAAAGTGTCATATGCGTTACAGAATATACTCTTACGAAGCAGAAATAATTTTAGAATATTACTTAATACAATTTTATAATTCCTCTTATATATAATACTATATAGCACACTATACACTATAAATACGAGTAATAAAAGTAATGAAAACAATAACAAAGGTGAAATTATTTTTAAATTTAAAGTCAGGAGGGTGTATAAAATAATAATTTTCAATACATATTCAATATTAATAAGTGATAATAAAATTAAGGCTCGCTGAACCTAGCAAGACTAAATAAAAGATGTTAAATAAAAAAAAAATTGATATGTCACCAAATCTATATTGCTAACGTTAATTGTTGACTGAAGTGATTTAAATTTTTCAGTAATAATTTCATGCAAAGATTATATCTGCATTATTGGCAAGAAAGAAAAGAGGAGTTATATCCACACTTATTTTACTAGACCATGTGACAAATGCATGAAAAAAAAAAAACGCATAGTGTGCACCACTAAATACATAAAAATCTAATAATACAAGAGCCTAAGTGGAGAAAGAAGGCAGTTATTTAACCCCAATTTTTGATTACTTAATAGAAAACTAAGTATAATTACTAGTCAAAATTGATGAGTCTGCCAAGTTTAGGTAGAGGGAATAAAAAATAGCGGCTGTTTCAAAACGTTAAAAATAATTATTTTATTTATTCGGAGCTCAATATCTTAAAAACTACCAACAATAGAAAATTTAAGAGAGCATCATTTAAAGTAGAGCAAATTTGCTAAAATGTAAGCCCTAATAGAACTATTTACGTTCAATAGTTTTCAAGATATAGCTTTTAAAAAGCAACGTTTCATAAAAATGTTGTATGGAACATATTGAAAGATCAGTAGTTAGTGAATTTATTTTAAAAAATAAAATATCTCAAAAACATTTGGTGTACACATGTCTATTAGCACTCAAATTAAAGCTAGTTTAATGGGCTTTAAAGCAGTTTATGACGTTTATTTTCGTAGTAGTAATTTTCATTTGCCAAATTTATATTCATATGTGAATATAATGATGATAAGTTTCATAAACTACTTCATAGTAAGTTAAATTCCCTTTCTTTTGAGTGTTGGCAGATATATGTGCGTCTTATGGATCTAGAGACATATTTTTCAAAAATCAAACATTTTATAAAAACAACTAGAAATAAACATACTGTGAGTTTATTTTGTCAAATATCATAAAAACTACTACTCCTACCAAAATAAACATTATATACTATTTTATATGAAATTTAACTAGCTTTAATTTGAATGCATACAGACATCTGTATGTCTAATGGTTTCTAAAATAAAGTTTTTCATAAATCAAACTTATTGTCCGAGCAACTATAAATCAATTTTATTTATTAAATATCATGAAAATTACAATTCCTAAGAGGGTAAAGGTCAAAAACTACTTCATAGTACATTAAATATTTTGAGTGCTAATAGACATCTGTACCTCACATAGTTTCTGAGATATAGATTTTTCAAAATAAATTAATTAACTAACAACTGATATTTCAGTACATTTTTATGAAATGTTGCTTTTTAAAAGGCTATATCTCGAAAACTATTGGATATAAATAGCTCTATTAGGGCTAATATTTGAGGAAATTTACTCTTCTTTGAATAATGTTCTTTTAGATTTTCTAGTGTTGTTGGTAGTTTTTAAGATAATTAAGAAGCTCTAAATGAAAAATTATTGTATTTCTAAGGTTTTGAAACTGCAGCAATTTTTATTCCCCCTACCTATACTTGGCAGATTTATCAGGTTTGACTAATAATTATACATATTTTTCATAAAGTAATCAAAAATTGGGGTGAAATAACTGCCTTTTTTTCTTCCCGGCTCTTATACTATAACGGTTATATCAACCATGTAAAGCCCGCAAGGCCAAACTGGTATTAAATAAATAAATGAAAATATTTACAGAAAGTCATTACGCAGAATGTTGTTACGAATTACATAAGACAAACGCTGTGTCGACATAGCTTATGGCAGGTAGCGAAAATGTTAAATCAAAATCATCAAAAAACACAGCGGGGCTTCTGCACTATTTCCAATCGAGTTTACATAGAAAAAAAGGTTAAAGAAAGTAGGAAACAGACAAACCAAAAAAAGATTTGCATTAATACACCCAATTTATATTCCTGGGAAGTAAATATTATCAAATTCTTCCCAATTCTACATTTTATTAAACTAAAATATTCAAATGAGGAGAAGATGGGAAGATGGTTGGGGGTGCGGGCAATGAAAAACACAAATAAGTATGATTAACTTATTTTAATGTGCCGACGTTTCGGCTAGAGTTTCTAGCCTTCTTCAGGGCTAAAATATTCAAAATTAATGCATTATTTCATATAAAACAAATAAATTCAAATTTTGTGTGGTCGAATTTGAAAATGATATTCTAAAATAAAAATTACTAATTTTAGAATACTTCAATCAAACCATCTCGTTGACAAGACTAGTAGGAAAGATGTAATACTTAATTTTCAACTTTCGTGGAATATATTTCTCAAGACTAAGAAAAGTAATAGTGTGTACAAAGTAATAAGATCGAAGTAACCGAGCCCAAGAGCATTAAAGATGACACATGCGAAATAACAGGTTCCTAGAAAGCCTAAAGAGATGAAAAAAGTACATATTTACTTATTAATTAATTACTTTATTATTTTGAACACTAATTAAAAAATAAAACATAGAACTATCACCCAAAAGAAATGACCTTGAGTTAAATTACGACTTAAATCTTCAATACACCCCGAATAACATTAAAGTGATATTAAATATCATAAAGACAATATAATAAATGACTTAATTAATATTACTTTGGAGTTTAGCATCAATCAGAATTAGATGTTCATACATCTCATTTAAGTGGGGTTCTAATATTCAAGTAAGCATTGTTCATTGGTTGCAAAACAGTAATAACAGTATAATAAAGAATAGTAATAATAGTTTAACAATTATTAATCAATCTAAGTATTATTAAAAATAATGGACAATATAATTCACCTGAAAATAAAACAATCTATATCAAGTTTTATTGTGGACGAAATCACTAGGGCTTGATTTTTATTCTCATGCTTTTTATAATTGTTTAACAATCTTTTCTGATAAATCATGCTGAAGACATACGTGAAATGTAAGTATTACAGTTACAGACAATTAGGGCATTGTGGAGGCTATAAAATTTTTAAGCTAGATAACTACAATATAAATTGATCTCAAGTGATATAAGTTATAATTTAATTAGCAACTACTAAAGTGAAAATTAAGTAAAAAATAAAATAATAATTATTGAAAAAATGAAATTAAAAATAATAATAATAAAAAAAACTGAAGCGATTTTGGAAAGAATATAATAAAGCTGAAAATTCACAATTAATGAATATAATAATGAGAATAAAACAAGGTGATACAGAATATGATGAAAATAAGAATCCAATATATATTACTAAGCACGCACATATATTGCTAATTCTAATTATAATATAATAAATAAATTATATGGAGTAAGAAAAAATACAGGCAGATATGGTGAATCAAAATCAATTATTTGGAATCATAGAAGTAAGAAAGTAGAAATCAGAAAGCTCAACCACCAGGGCCTTGTTTCATAATGAAAGCTAATAGTATTAGTTTAAAGTACAAGTGTAGAAACTAGTGTGGTAACAATACTAATTCTTATTTTTTAAATGATAGGGATGACTATTAGTGATATTACAAGAATAAAAAAATACTAATGTACAAGTCTGTGTAATTGAATTAAGATAAATCTACAAGACTAATAATATCAGTTTGTACTTTATTATGAAACAAGGCCCTGGTCTTTCGTTAATCGTAAATCATGAAATTTAAATTACATATATTGTATTCAATATATATATATATCGCCGAATGCCAGGCGATAGCATCGGCCCTCCATTTTTGCCTTTCAATATTTTTTTATTATTTTCAAATCCTCTTTATTGATATATAATTACAATTACAAATATATCATAATACATAGTATATTTACATATTACATACTTTCAATAATTCAAAAAGGCAATTGTAATAATTTCTAATTGTTGCGCTATAGTCGGGTATGGAGGTTTGTTGCACAACAGTTTGATCGAGTGTGGGGAGCTTAATACCATAATATCCTTCCTACGCTAAGAAAAGACGTGGAATTCCCAACACACTCCACCATTTTTTGTTACATATCTCTGATGGTCTTAGATCAAAGGTTATGCAATATATTAATACAGAAAATGTACACATAGAACAGCAATCACGCATTAATGTTTTGTAATAATTTCTTTTCAGTTAATTTTATTTTATAATAATTTCGCGAGTATTACAAATACAATAAATTAAAAAACAAAACAACATATTCTGGAAAGTTTCGTAATTAACAATAAACAGATAATAAAAAGTTAGAAGAGGTAAATTATTCAAGTATATAGGAATAAAACATAAATTTGTAGAGGACACATTTTGAATATATTTAAAAATGTTTGCCAATTATTCATATTACTTCTCTACTTAATAATGTTAATATTATTGTATTTGTAATACTCGGAAATGAATATATACATAGAAACAATTTTTTATACACAGTGTACACAAAATACAATAAAATGACAAGTAAATGTAAATAAAAGGGTTTGTACATAAAATGTTAAAAGAACCCTAGTTATTACTGCAAGGAACCTTTAGCTATAGAAAACTTAATACAGTACCAATAACAGGTTAATACTAATTCATTAGGGTTATTAATAGATTCTTGCTAAAACAAATAATATAAAATGATTATTTTTGTTATTCAGTTAGTATTTTTTGATTTAATACCTATTTTGATTAATTAAAAAAAAAAATGTACAATTCAGAAATTCTTTAATAAAAATCATTCGCATATAACCATGAAAAGAAAATACTATACATACAGTGTGTTAGTATACATGAAGACGATTGGCATGACCATGCAAAGAATAAAATTGCGAAACGTCGCTTTAATGTTAGTTATCTTATTGACTGATTCTCAAAAATCATCAGGAACCTCAAAACGTATTTATTCATTTTTGAGGTTCTTGACTATTTACATGAATAGAATAGATACATAACAATAAAAATACAACATATCATGAAAAAAAATTACCTTCAAAAGGAAAATGAAAGACACTATATAGATACATTTTTTATTTTTAACGGTTATCACCATTAAGAGTAATTCGACCTAAAAGGGTTAATAAATAAATTCACAAGGTATTAATTATGTAAAGCAAGTATATTAAAATAGATAAACAATTATACAATAGTAATGAAGTCTTGTAGAATCTATTCATAAAGTTAACGTGCAACGATATTAGGAAAACATCAAAGCGGTAATGAATACTACATTGTAAATTTCATGAGATTTTTATTTTAGTATTATAAAGATTACCTCTAAATTGTAAGAGGTGTGAAATACAAGATGAAAGTTTTGTATATACTCCCACTCTTTAGGTTCCTGAGAAGAGTTCGGTATATTTTGCAAAATAATTTTCAGGAATTTTAATGGCCCAGTTTTCGAAGACAATGGAAAAGCTAGAAATCAGTAAAACTAAAAATGTATTTTTTTAAATGTAATAATGTTTTTTTGCAAAAACTATAATTGTTGTGACAAAATTAATTTGCAGGTGTTATAAAAATATGATTAAAATTAATGTTAATTTATTTTTGTTGGGGGCTTGTTATGGTTTGAAAAGTACATAGCTTCTTCTATGTTACTTATCAGAGGTTATTAATTTGATTTTGAGGTTAGAGTACTTCACATTAGCTAGATAGACCTATCCCCTTCGTCCACTTATTATTAATAATCTTTCAATTAGGGTTCATGAAGTCATAAAAATTTTAAAATGGCCTATGACAAATTAGTTCGAAGAAAAAGAGAATTGACACAACCTCCTTCTTAGCTTATAGGTTTCTCATATTTAGAAGAAATTTAATTTTCAACTTAAATACTGCATACTAAAGAGAAACATATTTTATAACTTGGACATGTTCATTGAAGGAGTGATATCACTTGTGAATTTTGATAAGGGAAAGATATTGTCAGCAGTAAAAAAAAATTATTAAACATAAATAATAGACAGAACTTCATTGTATATCTGATTTTTTTAAAAAAGTAATTTACAAGAAATGATTCAATATTAAAAGAGGAGTTTGATGAACACCTAAATTCTCAAACTAGATTAAACTGGTTTATATATTCAAGCTTAAGACTTTTTTTCGTATATCCCGAATCTACGTACATTGGCATGCAACCAACGTAACGAACAGCGGACTTTAAAGGTTATTACCTACATAAAGCTATTGCGTTCCGTGTAAGGTATAATCACTAAAAAGTGAAATATACGGTGAAGTACTTCAATTAATAAGTAATAACTTCATTTCCGAACTTTGACAAGAAGTATCTATTGTAATCAGCAAAAAAAAAAAAAATTATGTAATGAACAAAAGAAATAGAGAGAGAAATCCTTGGTTTGCTAAAAGAAATTATTGTTTTCAATAAAGAGTTTAATGACCAATAATTAATATACCAACGAGCTGATCCAAGAATAGACTGATATATAAGAAGATGGTCAGGGTTGCGGTCAAAAGAGTTTATTTTATCTCTATAATTTTTTTTTTTACGTATTGTTTTTTTGCAAATGTGCATCTCCTGTACTTTTTTAGCTTCATATTTTACGTATTTTTGTAAATAAATTTTACTCTTGCCATTGTTACTTGTTTTTATTCTTATCATTGTAAATTTATTCTTATCATTGTATTTTTATTCTTATCATTGTATTATTTTGTGTCTTTTTAGCCTTGATGAAGCCCTGCAAAGTGGGGCGAAACGTCGGAAAATAAATAGTTGTAAACTATTTTTGTTTCTCTTTTGACCGACCCTGACCATCTTCTTATAAATCAATTTTTACGGTCAACTATATATACATATATGAAGAATAGACTGGTTTTAAGTAGTTTTATTATTTTAAGGTAAACCATATTTTCTATCTTTCTTTTTTTCCTGTTCCGGGTGATTTATTAGCCTTCTTATTGCAACCTATTATTAATTTCATATTAATAAAATATTCCTTCCTAGCTAGAAGTTCAATAAATCACCCGAGAATAGGTTACAATATTCAAGCTTTCTACTATTTTCTGTGAGTAGATGTTTTAAACACCAATCATAGATGAATAAAATCACTGTATCTACCAAACCACTGACATGAAACTAATGTAGTGAGGATGCAGCTTTAGGATTATTACCAACACAACTTCAAGTGTTCTATGTAGGATAGCTACAAGTTTACAATTACAACAATAATGGACAAGTCTATTGTTGTTTGTATATATTGATCACATACAAAAGTACAACATCGGTATTCGGATGGCTATAAGATGGCTCTCCAACACTGGACTGGACATATAACAAGAGCAAGATCGATAGGAAAAAACGAATAAGTTTATTTCTCAGAAGCGCTTTAAAAGAGAACTCGAAAGATCCACAAAGCCCTCGTCTTAGAGACTTTATTTTTTTTTCCCTCCCACCCATGGCTGATTAGCGGATCCGCGGCCTGGAAGCTATGTAAGGATGAAGATGTGGATGTATGTATATAGATAGGGAGGAAGGAGCGGACGAGGAAGGGGGTTGGTCAGGGAACGGTATTGATCCTGAGACCACCCTTCTTATGCACTGGTCAGTGGCTGCTCAGTATGCAAGGTGGCACCGCCCACCCCTCCGGCCTTTTTTACCCCCCCACCCTCCTGCCCCCCCACTGTGGAGGGGCGATGCTCTCCTCTCTTTGGGCAACTGCTGATATATCATCCCATTGTCGTATCTAGCATTATTATTAAAAGGAGGGGGGTCGTAAAAAGTAAGAGAAAAAACGATAAGATTAGGTCCAGTTTTGAAGGAGAGCGAAAAAATATTCCTCATCATATAGCTATTAGAAGAACAGAAAATGATGCGAAACTTTGTATGACGCATTAAAATATTCACTTCATACAAATCACTTAACGACTCTAGTCTTATGAGTTTATCATGGAACGAACTATATCCTTGAATATGAATGTAAAAGTCAAACGTAATCTACCAAGAAGTAGAGTAATTTCTTTCTTTTTGAAAACATCATTTCAATAAATGAGATAGTTGCTTACGGTGGCAAGAAATGTACTTAATACTCCCAATAACCGCGTTTTTTTTAGACAAGCCACTTTTCCATAAAAAAAGAATAATGTACACAAGAATTATAAGTTTCACCAAATCAAGGTAACCATCAAATACTGTTTTAATTTTATTGAATCATATTTTTCCTAGTTCAAATAAGCCTCTATAGCAGATTAAATAACAAATAACAACAATGTTATCAAATATATAAATAGAAAATTTATTCTTTTTTATTTTCCCTACCAAATCATATACGTATTAATTGTTAGTGTGCATTTCTACAAGAGGTGATTGAAGACAACATTCTTGTCTTAACGGAGTGGTTACATGTTAGTTCTTGTGTGTTCTGTTGTTACTCTCTTAAATCATTTTTATTTGTACTTGTTATAATTTATCAATAAACAATTAATATTTCGACCACTGCATATTTATTGGACCCTAATTTAATATTAATTGTTGACATTCGTATAAACTTTTCAAGTCAAACTTAATTTACCGAGACGTAGTGTTCTCAACATAAATTTATAAACATTAGTTCTAAGTAGAGATAAGTAATTTCGTGATTTATGTAATAATATTATTTGCATATTTTAAAATATTTCACCGTTTGATGTTTCTTATACATGTTATGCAAGAGCTTATTTTAAGTCCATATTTTTCATTATATTTTGGTAGGTATAATTACGATTTGTTTAGCAAATCATTCAATTAAAATTAGAACATGGCAGAATGTAAAATATGAAGTATATAAATATGTAGGATGTAGAACATAAAAGTCAAATTCAATAATCCAAGGCATGTTCTCTACATAGATTTTTAGATATTAGGTTTAAGTAGAGATTGGATTATATTTCCACGTATTTTTCTCTTCAACTTTTTTGTACATGTTCAAGCTTGGTAAAAAATTTCGTGATATATGTAACAATATTTCACTGTTTTACGTTAATTTTACATTTTTTTTTTGTGTGTGTGTGTTTTAACTTAATTATTCATTAAATTATTTTATTATTATTAATTTTATTTATTTTTTTACTTATGTATCTAATCTAGTATTTCTTTTAACCAACTTTTTATTATATCTTTCTATCAATCTATGTATTAGTTTTGTTTTGGTAAAATGTATTTATTTGTTTGTTTTACTGTAAACTGATCTACTGCTGTGACTAGTATTTCTATGGTTTGATCTCACACTGCCGTCTAATAGTGAATTTGTTTAGCGGGTCACTGGGAAGGATCTGAGAGGGGAAATTCGGGAGAGTGAATTTGTTGATCAAATGAAATAAAAAATGTGAAATGGAATGGACAAGAAAGGGAAAGAAAAAAAAAAGGAATAAATTGAAATCTTTGTATTTGGTGTGCATACTGAAATTTGTAATTGTAAAAGGAAACTGTGGGGAAAAAAATGTATTTTTTCTAATTTATTATACCTTTTAAAACTATGTAATTTATATATGTCCGATCACGGATTGATTAGTATGCTGTGTAATGTAGCAACCCGATGTATTTTGGTAGCATGAATGAATAAAGCATTTCTCTCTCTTCACAGTTTTCGTTTTATATTTGTAAATTGATTTACCATTTTTTATTTTATTTAGCAAAAAGCAATAGATAAAAATTAGAACAAAATAGTTTTTCTAAGCTTAGCTTTAGAGTGATTATATTACTTTCATGTACCAGGTGGATCAACCATTCAGGCAATAGGCAAAAAGTGGTATTAAAGAACTTAAAAATATTTTATTTAGAATAATGAGAAGACCAAACTAAATTTATCATTACAATTAAATGTAATTTATTTTTTATTTAAAACATCATTTTAATAAATGAGATAGTTGCTTACGGTGGCTAAAAATGAGTACTTAATACTCCGATAACAGTGTTTTTTTATCAAGCCACTTGTTCTTGAAAACAGAATAATGTAAACAAGTATTATAAATAATAGAAAATCAAGGTATTTGCCAAATAACAAGATAAACATCAAATACTGCGTTTTTTACTAAATAATTCAAAAACACTATCCAAATTATAGTCTCAAAACATTTATTTCATTCACACGTCCAACGTTTCGGCTAATTCGGCCATCTTCAGGTTCAATCTTAAATTACTATGAGACATATCATTTAACCATTTAAAAAACTCCATACAGGCTATTCTGCCCAGGTCAAAACATTTATATCTAATATGTCAAAAATACATTAAAAATCACAGTCAAATTATTTCTCTTTTATCACTATTTATACACTACTTAAAGTAATAAAAGTGTATAAATAGTGATAAAAGAGAAATAATTTGACTGTGATTTTTAATGTATTTTTGACATATCAGATATAAATGTTTTGACCTGGGCAGAATAGCCTGTATGGAGTTTTTTAAATGGTTAAATGATATGTCTCATAGTAATTTAAGATTGTCCCTGAAGATGGCCGAATTGGCCGAAACGTTGGACGTGTGAATGAAATAAATGTTTTGAGACTATAATTTGGATAGTGTTTTTGAATTACTTAGTAAAAAATTGCCAGTCTCAAGAAAGAAATTTAAAGATTATAAATCAAATACTGTATTAACTGAATTGGGTTATAGTTTCCTTAGTACTTATGGGTCACTGCGTGAGAATTTCTCTCGTGTTAATTGTTTTTTCTTGTCTGGAACCTACTAGAGGGAGACTGTGGTTCCTACTTTCCTGGAATCTGTAGTTCACAGTCTCTTCCTTCTATACGTCACCCCCTCTACCACTCTAGCTCTGGGTAAGCGTCCTGCCCTCTTTCCCTGACAATATCACCCTGCTCGTGAGAGATCACGTGTGACAAAGACTGCTATAAAAACATTCAAGTTGTGAGGATTTGTCTTACTAGTAGCAAATGTATTTAATCTATAAAAATCTTTTTTCCTCCAGAGAAAAATATTAGCAGAACTAGGGAAACATAGGCTCGAAGAGGCAGGTACTTCATTAGGTACGTATTATTTACTATGAATTGCATTTCGATACTTAAAGTTAAAGTTAGTTCGTATCCGGCTGGGCAGAAAATTATTTTCTGTTACAATGTAGCCGTGAGTCAACTCACGTGGGATCTGGAACTATCCTGGGGTCCACCCAGCCCCTTAAATTGGGTAAAAATCTGGTCGAGCGTGATTATGACCAAATCACTTCCTTGCACAACCGTTGCCCTGACCCTTCATGGGTTGTAGCGGTACAGATTTAAATTTAAATCTTATAGTAAAAATTTGTCTTTTAATATTTTCACTACATCGCTGCGTCGTATGAATGCTATTTATTGTAAATTTCTGGGTTATATTCAGGCATTCTAAACAAAAAAGAATTGCCTTGAAGTGTAAAAGACCGATATGTAGCAGTCATAAGGTGTTCACTTGCACCAGTTATGCACAAGAGATCTATTCAGACTTAGCATTTTTTTTTTAAAGATTAGTGTTATGTTCTTGTAATATGATGTATTTGTATTTTGATTATTTTTATAACTTTGTCTGTCTCAAAATATTGTATTATATTTATTACTATTTTATAATTATGTTTGTTTTTTGAATTTTTATTAAACCAGTTTACTCCACTATCAAAATAAAATATTTTATACTTTTTTTCTGTTATGCTTAAATAAACCTAATCTAAATGAACAATTTATATTTTAAAAAATACGTGCAACAGCTCGAAATAAGAAATGTGAGAAAAAGCCTCACGCGCGGCCATCCGTGTTCAATAACAACAGTGTTATCAAATAAATAAATATTCTAAAAACAATGAAAGTAGTAAGGTGTGATTATGGCAAATTTGAGATTAGGGCTGCTGCATAGTGAAAAAAATCCTTCTCTCTCCCCCCTCCCTTCCAAACCATATACCTCTAGGAAGAGTTTTAGTAGATTTTTAAAAATATTCATTCTGCATCTAATAAAATAAAAGAATAGTAAGGATTTTCTTTTCTAAGAAGTTTATCATATTAATTTATTTAAATGCTGAGGTGAAGAAGACTTCAAATTACAATATATTACTATTCTATATTTTGCACTGGTACAATATTTCCGGGATATTGCCCATACTCTATATATACTATTGCATCCTCATATTTGTCAATTTTATTAATAGTACTTTTTATTAGTATTTTATTAATAGTAATACAATAGTACGTGAGTATGGAGTTTTCCTAGTCTTAAATCCCTTCATCTAAATAACGCACTTAATAGGAATTATTATTACTTAGTAAGCCCATTTTCTCCATATCTAAATAAATACTCAATAGGACTTATTAGCATTTTGTATGATAAAAGCTTGAGAGTTACATTCTACTTCGTTCAGATTTTCTATCAAGCAAAATATATTTAAAAATTTATAATTTGAGAAAAATCATAAGTAGTATTCATTATCGATATAATAAAGTGTACTGAGTAGGACCACCATTGAAATTAATATAGGTGTGGCGACAGTGGGGGTTCAAAAAATAAACTTACCCTATCAGCCAATAGCAAGATCGATATTATCACCAATAAATATTACCATAATTAAATGTTAGATATGTTTAAAAAAAACTTCTAATAGCATCATAAATTATATCTATATATCAAATAACAAGCAGTATATATTTTGGAATTCTATTCCCTCCTTTATTCGTAGTTCTAAAACCCTTCCAATCTTCAAATCCCGTATCTTCGACTACTTTCTGTCCACCCAATTCCGGAAAAATAACAATTGAAAGTTTCAAAAAAGCGTAATATATTTTCTGTCTTAGATTTTCGTTTATAATTGTAAATATGTACACTAGCAGAGATTATATATTTTCTTTTATTATTTTTTAGTTTAATTGTATTTGATTTTTTATAAGTTTTTTTCTTTTATTCACTGTCAGGAGTCATCTTATGTTTTATGATATGACAACTGATTTTATTTTATTTGTTTTATCATTAATTTATATATTCTGTTAATTATTATTGTTTAGTTGAATATTTTTAAATTCATTGTATTATTTTATTTTATGACATCTTGTAATTTCATCTCTATTTTGTAATTTACTCTAAGCCTAATTTTGACGCCTGTAAATTATTCTAAAGGGATCAATCCCAGAATAAATAAAGAATATTTTTATTATTATATAGTACTTCTTTAATAAAGGAAGAAAAGTTAAAATAAAAATACTTCTCCAAACTCACTATTTACAAAGCAAAAGGAAAAATGAACTAATAAAAAAATAAACACTACTTAAAGGCGCCTGCAATACTTATGTACGAATCAATTATTAAAAATTTTAAATTAATTGTTACTATTATGTTTTCTATGTTTTACATTGAATGGTGCACATTTATTTTCAACTCAATTTTTAAAAAAATAGTTTATTTACTGAGACTCGAACTCAGGATCTCAAGACAGTCGCAGAGCGCAGGTTGTCAAGTGAGTGACAACGAATTCGTGTTCCGTGAGAAGTGAATATGGTCTGTTGACTACACCGCTATGTCCTACTCTGGGCTGAAAGAAAAATAAGACGATCGACTAAATGAGAAACTTAGCTGATGTTCCTAGCCTTAATACACTATGCACTAATACACGTATCGAATACAGGTTTAATTCTGTTGTATAAATGCATCAATGCAACAAATAAACAATACCTCAATACATACATACATCTGTACACATTTACACGAACAAAAATGTTCACTTTAAATTTTTTCATTTCACATTCTTGTCATTAACAATAGGAGAATAGCCAATAAAATAGCCATTTCGTCATTGTGGATGCTGGTTACTTAAAACGGTATGACTTCTCAACTCAGATCAACATTTCATACACGCACAAAAGAGTGTAATGTAGCGTTAATATATCAAAAAATTATGTTCTAAGTAACGAATGAGAATTTAGTAATTTTGCAATGAACCAGTGTGAAAAAAAGGAAGTTATTTTACCCGAATTTTTTATTACTTTAATGAAAACTATTTATTAGTCTAAATTGATGAGTCTGCTAAGTACAGGTAGGAGGGTTTAAAAAATAACGGTTGTTTAAAAAAAAACTTAGTTTTTATTCGGAGCTCCATATTTTTGAAACTATCAACAACACTAGAAAACCAAAGACAACCATCACTAAAGTAAAGAAAATCCGCTAAAATATGAGCCCAAATAGAGCTATTTAAGTTCAGTCAATAGTTCTCGAGATATAGCTTTCTAAACAGCAATATTTCATAAAAAAATGCACTCAAAAATCACAAGTTAGTGAATTTATTTTGAGAAATCTATACCTGAAAAACCATTTGACGTACAAATGTCAATTAGCACTAAAATTAAAGCTGGTTTATTACGCTGTAAAGTAGTTTATAACGTTTATCATCGTAAGAGTAGTAGACTTTATGATATTCGATGAAAACAATGCACAAAATGTTGATTTTTTGTTGTTTGGAAAGACTTTTAGGATTTATGAAATATGATGTCTGCCACCAATTAAATATAGTATAGTTAATTGTTCAATAAAGTAATCAAAAGAAAAGTAATTTAACTTACTATAAGGCAGGTTATTACACTTTTATTCGCAGTGGTAGTAGTTTTATGATATTGGAATATGAATATGAATTTTATAAACTTATCTATTCAAACAACTATAAATCAATTTATTTTAACAAATATGATTAAAATAGTTTTAATCATAGTGCTAATAGACATTTGAACGTTAACTTTTTTTTTTATATAGTTTTCTCAATATAAATTCTTTTTTTTTCTTTCTTTAGATTTCTCAGTGCATTTATGAAATGTTGCTTTTTAAAAAGCTATATCTCGGAAACTTAATGAACATATATAGATCTATTAGGGCCAGGTTTTATCCAATTTACTTTACATTAAATGATGTTTTCTTAGCTGTTTGTAATGTTGCCGGGAGTTTTAAAGATATTGAGCTCCGAATAAAAATTAATTTTTATTAAAGTTTTTAAAAGCCAACATATTTAATTCCCCTACCTTTACTTGATAGACTCATTAAATTTGACTAGTAATAATGAATAGTTTTCATGACTGTAATAAAAAATTGAGGTGAAGTAACTGCCGTTTTTCTCCACTTAGGCTCTTGTACTATTACATTTTATTTAAACTTTACCATGGTAAACACCTTAGGTATCAAAGTCGAGGATTTGTTTTTATAATTGATTCATGGCCTAAACTCTTGCAATATACTCTTCCATGCTCCAGAAAAATAGTTGAGAGTTTAAGTTTTAAATTAATTTTTATGTTTCTTTGTATTATTATTTTTTTACTTCACTTCTCCTACCACTAGCAAATACCTTCATTGTAACCACAATTATAATACATTAAAAGCATTGTTTAATACCTATGATGCATCACAACTTAGTCAAAAATTTTCTCATCAGATGTAAACATAGAAAAGTCTAAACATTTTATTTCATCACATTCACTGACAATGCATGTGAAATAAACAATAGCATAAAATTATTTGTAACAAACGTCATCTACTACCTTTTAAGGTCACGTGCGTTCGAATAATCCAGTCTTAAAAAAATAGTATGCATAGGCAGTCTAGTTCAAAATAGAAAATTTGTACGAAAATGAAATTACATATTCAAGATACGTTTGGTAGATGATAGCAAAATTCACAATAAAATCGACATATTGGATACCCATTTTATATAGCAGATTTTACTGTGTCTAATGATTTCTATTATTACTGTGTCTAATGATTACTATTATATCAGTGTACAGTTATGTGAATTTTAATATTCGCCAGGTCTTAGCCTCATCGCAATACTCATAGAGCATTTCAATGCCAAATTTTCTGAACAACTGTTTCTAAAAAAGACATGGACTAGCTAGATGGCGATCTTTGAGAACCAGCGATGTAAGGTGATTCAAAAATTGATCCTGACCGTCACCACCGCTTAACTTGATGAAACTATCTCAAAGTCTCCTATTCCCGTTTGAAGCCAATATTTTCAAAGTGATATAGGACTGTCACTTCCGGAGGTCTTAGTGGGGCGGGTCCGGATGTGCTTTTTTGTGTGTTACGATCCCCTCTTGTGAGACTGTGACATGAAGCGCACACACATTAAAACATAGCAAGGCTCTTTCTTACTGATCGACTGTTTTTTAAACGCCAGAGTGACGAAGAAACGTTAAGTCACTTAACACATGATACGACGATACTGAAAAAGAAAAAGATGGAGAAAGTCAGATGAGGGACTCAGTGTAGGGGATAAACAGCTTAAAGTTAAAATTAACAGCTTAACGGTTTAAAATTACTTAGCTGGAGCAATGGATTGAATGCTCCAACATTGGTGACATCAGGTTATATTTATATGAGACTATATTACAACAGATTATGTTGCATACGTATTGAAATATTTCTTACTCTAGTTTTAAGTAATAAACACCAAGTAATAGGCTAATGTTTTTTCTACTTTGCAAAAAGTTTAGTTATAATAAAAATCACAAGTAAAAAAAAAACAGAAATATAATTGATGTCATGATAGTGTTGATTTTTTTTAATTACCCTGTCAGATTTAAAAATATAACTAATTACCTAACAAGAGAAACTATCAAGCGTATGGAATATAGTGATGATTATGGTCACACTTAAGAGAGCAGTCCAACTAGATTCTAATCTTTGTTTTTTAACCCGTATATGGTCATTTTCTGATAAAGGAAAAGGGGCCAAATCTTCATTTCGTGGGTCTGCTACGAAGTAAAAGTCAATCCCCAGACTTTTATTTGTGGCAGATTCGAACCGGTTGCATTAACGAGGCAGCCTTTGTTGACGCCTTAACTCCCTCAGCACCATTTAGTGGTGGATCCCCTCTCTCCAGCCTCCTGCCGAGAGCCTTAAAAGAGACCAGACCTAGTCAAAAGCACCTATATCAAATAGTTTATTTGAAATAATTAACCACCTCTCATTATTAGTACTAATGAAAAATTAATAAACATAAAGTTCAAAAGTATTTGATAATCAACTGAAGGAATAATACTTTCCCTGTTTGAAGAAACTATTTTTAAGAGTAACATACATCTATAATATACCGCCGCTAAAGATTCTAGAAAAATTAATAATAAAAACACACAACTGAAGTATAATTTACAATTATTATTTTACACATTTTTACCATAGAAAAGGTGCCAAAAGTATTCGGGTAACTACTATTAAGACCATATACAAATTAAATTAATAATAATAATCAATACTTGACCGACAATTCAATTAAATTGAGACAGGGGACATTAATTTTTTTTTCATTGCATAAATATATAGTGTACAATATTTATTTACCATATTGTTTTGGAATACACCCTTATACAATTCAATTTTCGTGATACTAATTACATTTTTTGAAAACAAACCAAACATTATTGGATTAAAATAAAATAACATATATTAGAATAAAATACGTATCACTGTGCAACATGAAATACATATTATTGATTTATATTTAAATTAATATATAATCAGTTCTTTTGGGTTTATAACTACTGGTTATTAATTTTAGTATAATTTCTTATTTCTGTGATTGGAGGGTTTAATGAGTATGGGCTAGATTGGAAGGAGTTATGTGTTAGATAGCGTTTTCTTCATTAACCCTATCTCATCTAACACATAACCTCTCGCGCCAAATCCTATTAGATAAAGAATTTTGATTTGTATGACTGCCATGATAGATTTAAAATTTCATTCATTCCCCAGTTTCCCTAATATTAATTTTAAGTGTCTTATGAGTTGAGGCCGGATTTATGTACAGTAAAATCTCAAAATGTGAAAAAAAAAACACCCAAATCTAGCAATAATCAACTTTCTTAAACTTTACTGTTTAATTTATAATGTTAATAAACATATCTAATCTTATAAATGGAATATGGTCCGGGTGCGGTCAAATAAAACTCAAATATTGTTTAAATTGAGCCAACGTTTCGTCCCACGTTGCAGGGCTTCCCTAGAGCTAAAAAAGAAACAAACACTTAGTATAAGTAAAAAGGTAAATGGAAATTTGAGTTTTATTTGACCGCACACGAGCCATATTCCTTTTATTAATACACACGGTGAATCAGCGATCTTCCAGTACCTAATCTTGTGTTAATCAAATTAAACCCGCTAAATATTCACTAAAATTGCAAACATGCATAAAAAACCGAAGTACTCAGATTAAAAACCTGAAATTTTGTCTATAATTGGAAAACTATGAGGAAACTAATTGTTTTTAATGATTTTATGTGCCTATGATATATAAAAGCTGAAATTTATTTTTACAACTTTACTTTTTATAAAATAGGAAAAGAACTATATGGAAAGGAGTATTTCGAAATAATATTCCAAGCAAAATCACCTTTATAATATCCCTTAAAATTCCACATAGTAGATTCTACCGCTTAACTTTTTAATTGTGTGACTATATACTAATGTACAACTAACCTAAAAACTAACAAGTAAAAGTCAATGTAGAAAAACTTTAAAACATTCGATTTTAAACATAAAGGTATTCATCAGACCAACTGATTTTTATTTAAAATAATTTACGTATACCTAATATGCTAAATAAAATAACATAATGATAAAAAATAAAAAAATAAATTGGAATTCCAACTGGCTACAACAAAGTCAGACGGAAGAATGATGGGCAAGAGAATGACTAAGAATCTAAGTTAAAAATAATAAATGTGACTTTTCTCTATAACAAGCCTATTCTAGAGAGAATTTTTTATAGTTACGATAGCACTGGTTGATACTATGTCAAGAGTATTTTTTTCCTGTTTTTATTTAAATTCGATTCTTCATATGTTAATCAATGCCTTATCTAAAATTTGACAAATTTAAACTATAAATGAAAAAAGGAAAAATAATATAAAATCAAATCAAAACGAATAAATATTATTTATCCACAATATGAGAAATTTAGTTCTAACATTTAATTTTATGGATTAAAAATTAAAATTTTGGCCAAAAAGAGAAAAACTTGCATTATTGGGCTGATAATATTAATAATGAAGGCCTAACGAATCCGAAAGTTCGATGCCGATACCACTAAATCAGTTTTAACGCAATCCTCCTATATACGTTTCAGTCTACCCATCCAACGTTTCGTTTACCCGTTGGTTCAGTGTGCAACATTTTAGAAATTCGCTCGCTACTGGTGATTCGTTGCGTCAGTGGTTGTGAATTTTTTTTTTTTCAGTAATGCTTTAAAATCACGAGAATTTCGTAGGGCACTGTCATTTATGTTCTTTGAAATAATTAACTTAATTGAGGTTTTTTTTTTTAAGAAGTCGAATGGGATTAAACAAGCTTAGAAAATGCTCCAAAGGGATTATTAAGTATTGGTAAGCATTAAATAGGATTAAAATGTTCACAGTCCTTTGAAATCTTGAATTTCATAAACAATCATTTTTTAAATTTTTATATACACCCTATTACTTAGAATAAAGACGTGACCGGAAATTGGAGACATTTTATAAAACTCTAGGACAAAATGACTAAAATTTCTTTGGATATTGAACCATCTAACCTGGATTCCATCTTGAAATACTTTTAGAAGAAACTTGAAATACATTTAATCATTCAAAAGTGCATTTCTCTAGGCACTTATAAAAATAGCCATAAGACTTCCCCATCTTATGAGTACTTTCCTAAGAAAAACCATAACAGCTCCAACAATATAACCACATCCTAAACAACAAGGTAATAGTTTACTTCTAATAAAGGGATCAAACTCTCAGGAAGTCCAAAGAATTTTCATCTCGTGTAAACAGAAACATAATAAAAGGGTTCAGTATTGATTTTTTAATTAAGTTGTGATTGGGAATTTATCTAATTCGCAAGAAAAATGCTAATAGAAATCAAAATGAAGAATGTTAAAATTCCTACTTTAAACAAGTAATGTAGAAAATAAATATATACTTCCACTCTTCCTAGCATGACAGGAAAACAGTCCTTAAGCTGCTTACTGAATATCAACATCATAAGTACCAGGGAATCTCTGAAAGTAGACTGAGGGAACCCATTCCTGCAATACAACTGTGAAAGGATTTAAAGAAAATTTATTAAAAAATCTATCAATCTTGTGTATTGAGCAAGATCTATTTGATACAATAGACAGTAATAGTGCAATAGAAGATTCAGCTCTTAAAAAAAAAAATAGAGAGTGAATAATTAGGAAACTTTGTTTTTAATTCTAACAATTATATTATTTTTCAATAAAAATACTATAGTAAGAGTAACATTATCATTCTAGTTATAATTTGAATACCTCCATCCTGAATGTATAAGAACTTTAGTAATAAATCTGATTACTGTAATAAACTTTATTATATTATAAAATACATAAACGTGACTATTATATTTGTAACCAGTAAAATGCACAGTAATGATGATTGCTCTTGCCGAAAAGTTCTTCAGAATCACTGTATATTTTAGTATTTGAAATAAAAATTCCAAAATAAGAGGGTAATGAAATTTTTTCTGTCACTGGTGGTGAACTCTAAAATGATTTTTAGATGCCAAAAAGTCAATAGGATAAATGATGCCACCTAAATAAAATATATATATTTTATCAGATATTCCTTGAACATTTCTCAAACATTCCTCCAGACATTGTCAAAACTTCCAGCAGGGGTCCTGTAAAGGATGTAAACATAATACTCCTGTTCCTCTTGGATGAGCTTTGAAACATTGCAATGGGTTAATATTTTTGGAGAGAGTACTAGAGGAAAAATCAATATTGGAGGACAGACATTGAAAACCATTACACTGTTTCAATGATTTTTTTAGAAATAGGAAGATTAATGAAAATGAAATATATATATATATATATATAAATGGTTTTAAATCAATATACTAGAAAATTAATGACCAACGAAAATGGGTTTTAAATAGGTATAAATAAAGAATAAATAAAAATGATGAAAAAAATCATAGCAGTGATGAATCTAGTTGATATTACTCATCAGTTTACCCCCAGCTGCCAGATTATAACATGTGTGTGCAGTTATGGTTACTTCCTGGAAGTTAGTAGTTAAAATATTCTAAGTTTTAACTATTTTTTACTCACATATTTCTCTAGTTTGAGTTTGATTATTTTCTGTAGAGGTCTAGTAACAACAGGAAGGTCTAATCTTCTACTAAAAAGCTACCAGGCCAAAGGACACACACCTCAAGCTACAGCTCACAAACCCAAGCCTAAACACTTAAAGGACACAATAGATACCCAAACCAAAGAAGACAGCTTTAATGTTAACAAAAAATGTGGACATAATAGGGTGAATCCTTTTCTTAAATTCACATCCAGTTATTCAGTATTCGGTAAAATCAGTCACTACATGTATTCACTATATAACATAAAAGACATAATGTTTTATATGTACAATCTTACCAGAATAAATATAATACTACAATACTGCAATGTTGTGGTTACGTATCTTAAATCTCAAGAAACTTTTTTCAACAACTTTTGACAGCAGAAAAGAATGTTCTTGCAGTAATAATGTAAATAAATTTTCTTTGTTCGCTTCATAAACGTTTGACTACAATTTAGAACAACGATTTTTTTAACTTAAATGCAGGTCAAAATACCTTTTTCCTATATCTATCAACAACTCTCTTATACATATTTCTGTGTCTGGTCTCATTCATTCTAAACTTTATTCTTATTCTACTAAATACAAAAGGTCTCTACATAATTTAAAGATTCGCGAAACCATTTAACACATTCACTTTCTACTACATACCATCTCTTCTCTTTTACACATTCTGCTAACCAATATGGGTCAGACCCACTTCAGAAGTTTTCCATATTAATTTCCCACATTTTTAACACAACCTGTGTGCACAAAAAACAAAAACTCAGTAGTGAATTCAAAAATCTTTACTAAGAATCATCAACAAGTAAAATTTATCCTTAAGGCCAAGAAAATTGGGTTCTTTCAATGGATATTCTCTCAAATGTACTGAACATATTAATCCTAGGCCCGAATTTCTCAAAACCCAACTCACTCTTCACTAAAAATTATACCAGAACTTCTTACAGACTTAGAATACATTCAAAATGACCCCCTTTTTCATCATTCCAACAACAGTAAGGAGTTATGACTTATCTCTATTTCCAATAACATCTCCAATTACCTCTAACACCCTCCATTATTTTCTTCCTTTATTTTTAAAGACCTCTCGTTCGCCCGATCCTTCCTTGGATCTCATGATGACATTATTATCACCAAGGCGGATAAAGGGAACAAGACTGTTATTATGGATTGTTCTAACTACAACAAAAAAAATGACAACTTCTATCCACATAAAAACCATCGATGATTAATCCACATAAAAACCATCGATGATTAATCCACATAAAAACCATCGATGATTAATCCACATAAAAACCTGCATCTCGAGACCCTATTCCTTCACTTGGTACAAATAAATAAATAATCTTTAGTTTATTTGTGTTCTTTTCTGCTGACCACACCCTGACCATCTTCTGCATTTAAAATAATTAAATCAAATTATTGATTATAGAACTTTGCTAACCATTAATTAGTTCTTAATCAGTAATAATCATACTTGAACATATTAGAAGCAAATATACAAATAATTAAGAAAAACATCATGAATTTATTTATATGTATTTAAATACAATGAATGAACATTTTAAAAAAATATGATAATTTTAATTATTTCATAAAATACAACTGTTCTTACATACACTTTTTTATTGTCCATATAAAAAAGGCAAATAAAATGTGGTAGAAATAACTGTCCATGGTATAAACATTTAAAACCCTTAATAAAGATATTAAAGCCGTTGATGATGAATCATAAATCTGTATCATTATCACTGAAACCTACATATTTATGATCATAATGTTACAATTATCTGGAGAGTAATTAAATAATCAAACAGTATAATTTATTAACTACTTATTGATTTGTAATATGAAGAATTTATTTTATAAAATGATGAAGACAATAAATACCACTGACAATAAATTTTAACCAGGCGTAAGCAACATAGTACCATAAAGAGAATATTGTAGTGTTCATATTCAAATATCTAAATTATAAAAAGTAATATCTTAATATTATGAATATTAAGATACTTGTATGAAGATCATCTTGGTGATGGTCAAGAAAGGTACAACAAAAACGATTTATTAGCAACGAATGTTTCCCCCTACTTTGCATGGCTTTCTTCATCAGATCTGAATGAGAACAAGATATTAACATTGTAAGATATGATAAGAATATATTTAAAAAGTTGTAAAAAAATAAAAAGATGTGTACAAAACCACTAGTAAATACATGTTAACTATTAGTGCTCCAAGTTAATCAAACCTTTATGGTTGACATTACTGTAGACAGCTAGAATATGTTTTCTGAACTTGTTTTTTAGTTATTGGCAGGGGTGAGGAGAGGGAAGATATGGACAAGGACTACTGAACTAGAGTATGTAAATTACTAGTAAAGGATAAAAAAGCTGTCTTTTTTTATTTTTATTTTAATGATGAATCCGATATAATTTATAGCCTTCCAATCTAATATTCTCTTAAATAGGAGGTACTTCATAAATTCTGTAATTTACTTGATAAGCATTAAGTGCTTGTTCTTTAAGGTTCCTGGAAAAAATAAATAAATAATATAGTAGTAGTATATTATTACCCATGACAAGCCTAGTGGATGAATACAAGATGCTTGAAAATATTTACATTAAATTAAGTAATAATATTTACACCCATAAATATCAACCTAGACCCCAAAGGATTAATTATTCATGTTGAAAAAATAAATGTATCTGATTCCTACTTATGTTTAGCATCTAGCATCATTTAGATGACCATAGCGTAGCTTTTACATCTTTGCACTATTTAGGCATAAATAGATAGATGTCTTATTAGATCACAAAAGAATATATTTCTTCTTAAAAATAATCATACTAAACGTTTGAGCATTTCAATGTTTTTCCCTGTCAATTACTAGTAAGAAACTTAATAGCCTAATTAATTCAATCTTAATTTTATGCTAGGTTTTTCTTTATCTTTCTAAAAAGTATTTTGAAAAAGGAATACTGGTATAAGAGATAAAAAGTAAAAGGTTTAAAAAAGATAAAAAATTCACGTCAAATGTGTATTTAATAAGTTTAATTAATAACTCTGCATACTATCAGTTAATTAATGTTATATCAATTTCTAAAAAAAATATATTAAAATTTGTTGTGATTGTTTTTGATTCCTCCTAACATTTTTTCGCCTGTAAATCTTGAATATTGAATTTGAGCCCCTTCTAAAATCTGTAATGTATCAATACTGCCTCTTAATTTATTAAATGTATTTATCATTACACTTATTTTTACTGACAGTGGTAAGTCTGTCTCTAATGTATGGGACACTTTCAACATAATAAACACTTGGACAATTAAAACATCTATGTATTGGTCATTTTCCCAACACATACAAATTTAGGTCCCAATGAGATCCTAGTATCTGTGTGAAACTGCTAATACTTCAATTGCATCCACAGGCCAATAAATAACCTCAACTTGTTGTTCCAGGATCATTATCTCAGTATCAATTTGTTGATAGGCCTAAATTTAAATATAAAGTCAAACTCTATCGCCCTCAGCTGCCCCAAAGCTTTGAAGTTGCTCACTTTGAGGACCAAAAAATTACCTTTTTTTTTCTATTTACAACCTCATTTTTTTTTTCGATAGGTGCTAGAAGGTCTTAATTATTTGTTGATAGGATAGATTGTGATATATGTCAAATATAAACAAAATTATGACCCATAATCTACACCGGTCTCATAGATTCAACCTATTTCCCTCAATTTTTTAAATTAGGTGCCAATACTGGAAATCTTTATTTCAATATAATTTATGGTTAGCAACACTGAGGATAATTTATTTAACAGAACTTCTTGCTCTGAAATCAGTGAGTGTCAGTTCACCTCTTATCTATCTCACACAATGATATTTCCTAAAAGGTGGGTTTGATTCACGTTACATTACAGTTAATTTGTGTGTTTGTAATGGAGTTCAATAATCTATAAGTGTTGTTCATAAAAAATTCACATAGAATGGTCCACTTTAATGTAACCCCAAAAACAACTCAACATGTTACACATATGTGCTTGTATAAATGAATGTATGGCGTACCTTCCCTCCCCCCGAAGGAGCAACTGTCCCCTAGAAATGAAAAAAGGATAAATTTAATAAAAATAAAAGTTTGTTTTAAGAAAATAATTATAATAACTAATAAATTATTGCAATACATATTTTTGTATAAAAAAATTTTTTTTTAGCATTTATTGAACTTTAAGTATTCAATCTCCCTCAATGAGACTGCTCGGATTTCCACAGTTTTGTCAGAGAAGAAAGATAGAGAGGATATAATTGAAAGTGTTATGCTGACTTTGGTTAACAGTTTCATCAGGGTCTATTATAGGGTAATGCCGTTGGAACAAGAGATTAAACGAAACTTGTAAATTTCGTATATGACGAAAGCCCTTGCAATGCTTTCGCAAATTTCGTTTTTTCTACCAATGGCAAAAAGTACTTCACAGTCACCTGATGCTAAGCTCACTATCTAGGTTAGAGGGTACTGAGAAATAAGATGAAATTTTGTGTACCACGTGAGGTATTCAGGAGAAAACTCAGAGCTATTGATGGATGTCTGGGAACAAGAGAAAATACCAACAGAATGGAAAATCGGCCTAATCCACCCTCTTCACAAAAAAAGGAGCGAAAACCGAAGTGAGCATCTACAGGGGAATCTCTCAGTTACCTACAAGATCTTTTCTGAGGTGAAAACATAGGAGAATACCAAGGGGGTTTAAGGAAAAAGTGATCCTGCGAAGAATAGATACTTAGTCTAAAGCCTCTAATGCAATATTATATGAATAGACCACAGAATAATCTATATATCTCTTTCGTTGATTTTGAAAAAGCATATGACTCCATAGACAGGGAAACCTTACTAAAAATCCTGATGGAATATGAAGTGGATCAACTGACCATAAACTTAGTGAAAGAAACATTGACAGAAACCAAGTCAAAAATAAGATTAAGGGGGAATATCAGCAAACCGTTTCAGATAAGAAATGGTGGAGACAAGGGGACGGACTTTCAATATTGTTCTCGACAAAGTTATAAGGACCTTATGGGAAAAAGAAACCATAGTCGTATAGTCTTTAAGGGCTGTTTCGCATCAAATAATAATTCAATCTCCCTCATATCAGTAACATCAATAATGATCTTATGATTTCTTTAAAAATTAATTATATGAAGTTTTTTTTTTTTTTTTTTACAGACTACCTTGGAGCAATTCATGAAAAAAACATTAGAAAACAATTTTTTTACAGTGAAATCTTAACCATGAAATTTGTATATGGGAGAATAGTCCATATGCCACACCTACAATTTTGATTTTATCTTTTTTTTATTATACAGATTAGAAATTTCATTTGCAGCTTCGTATCCAAGTTTATATTTAGGCACATCATTTGTAATTTCCTAATTAAACTTTGTTAAAATTCATGAATGCAGTTACATTTTTTCAAATATTTTCATTTGTAACAAATTTAATTTCTATATTCTATTTTCTTTATAATGTTTATTTGTACACATTATTCAATTATAATTTGTATATTTTAGTATTTATTGTTGTAATGTTTGAAATGTCTACTATTTTTATTAATGTTATATACATTTGAATACATTTTTTCATGGTATATGTTTATATATATACAAATATGTATATAATCATATCTAAAAATCTAAAACAATTATTATTTTCTCTTTTAAAAAAGAGCAGTAAAAAGGAATATGTGACCCAAATTCGCATAACTGTAGTAGTCTAAGTTATGATTACCATCTGCACAGAACCGTGTTCCTGAACTGCAAGTGCCTGCTTTGTAACAAAATAATCTATTTAATCTCATTATATTTTGTGCTCTTGAGCAGTTTAAATACCTTCACAGAGCATTTAAACTGTAGGCTAAATTCGGTCCAGTGCCTATCAGGTACATCGATGCACATAGAGCTTCTCTAAATGTAAAATTATGATGTTTGTCACTTTCTAGTTTGTTCTCAATAGAACAAGCTAGAACCAACTTTATCATAGGTGTCAAAACACAGTTATACATTCACTGAAATAGTTTTCTTGCATATGCTGGTTGATATTTAATGGAACTATCTTCAATATGTTCAATTACAAATCTCAAAAAGTAAGATGCTTGTTTAACTGTGGCTTTAAATTCTTTTTCAACTCATTTATAAAAAATGGCTTCTTTTTTACAACTTGTCATAACTAGGCCAGCATCAATAAGAGACTGTTCAAGCAGGTATAGTTGAAAATTATGTAATGTTTGGTAAAAAATCATTTAAAATGACATTTTATATTTTACACAGAATAATAATTAAACAAAGTTAACAAAAAAGATGTTTTTAATAATATATATAAAAAAATAAAAAAAAACCTTTACGCTTTGTTAACCAACATTAACATACGTCAATGTTACCAAAACATTAGGAGAAAACTATCAAAACTAATTTCCTACTAAATACCAAAGAGAAGAAATCTGAGCCATAAAAGATGATAAAAAAGCAAAACCTGTCAACAGAACTGGATTACTAGAGAGAAATGGGATTTCAACAGGATGATCTAGAAAGACAACAAATTCAAGTTAAGGAAACATACTTTTTGAGTAGAAAATTTTAAATAAAAATAAACAATAATTGAATAAATTTCTTCTTTGTCTTTTTAACTACTTTCCAAAACAAAAATTCTTTATGAAACCAAAAGATACTTTCATTATGAAGAGAAAATTATAATGGAAATAGCTATTTATAATCAATATTTAAAATAATAAATAGGAATATACAAATAAAAAAACATACAAATCCTTTCAGATTTATTTACTACATGATCGCACCGGAATTCTTAGATAAAAACATTTATTTATTTGTAGTCATCTTATTTCATGTTCTATTTCAATATTTATATCTTTTGTTAGTAAAAATACTCGACAAAGTGACTTTTGCCAACCATTTTAAATTAAAGTGCTTGTAATTTGTTTATTTATAAACAATATTTATCATTTTTAATGCCTTCTTGAAGTCACAGGCTCTGATGGAAGTAGTTGAATACACTGAACAGAAAGTTTTGGCTGTAAATGGCTAGTGTTGATTGGTACTTCAGGAATTTTCTTTTCTTCATCAATCTCCTCTCGGTCTAAAAAATCATTATAAATTATTATCACTTAGAATATAATTAAGTTATTATAAACATATTTTGACAATTACTACTGTGGTGAGATGAATAGGTCTAAACAGTTGAGCGGTCATACCATTGTCATAATAGCTACAAAGCTGACAAAAGCTATTAAAAAGTTCTAAAACAATGGCAAATACTTACTGAAAAAATAACTATTTTTGAAACAGGATGTTTGTTAATGGAATCTACAGAAAGAATAATCACATTGTAATAGTTGCTAAGAATGAACTTCGGTTGATCAATTGTTTCAGAACCACAGGTATTACTTACTTAATATAAGAAATACAAAAATTAAAAGCAGTCTGAAACTTGTTCGAACTTTACTGGTCAAACTAAATAATAAAGTTTCCTTTTAATGATAGCACATTTAATATTTTATTAAAATAATAACTATCCCTGAACAAATAAACCTTAATACTGTATTTTTAAAATTACTTGTCATGAAATAATGGAATATATAAAGTAATTGTATAAATCTAGTGATCAGCAGAGTATATTAAATATATAAAGAAACTATGATAAAAGAAAAAAAAGATGGATTTAGGTGACCGCACTCAGTTTATAATCAAATAAACCACTTATCCACTTCCGATATGAAGGCACAGTATTAAAATGAACTAAAAATGATTTAATAGTAGGTAATTGCATACCATTTCTTTGGAGAAGCAAAGCCATTATAGGTAAAACTTTAGATGCTATGAGTCTTCCATCGTCACTAAAAACAAAAAAAATGTATAGAAAGTATGAAAGTAGATATAGTAAAAATATACCACTGCAAAATTAAAGCATCATGTAATAACATTTTCAAAATAAAAACTGTAATAATTTAATTAGACCAAATTAAAAAGTTCAAATTTAACGATTCATATAAAGTAATTAATGGAATATATTAACAATAACAAGGTTAAATTAACTTTCAATTATTCATTTTTGAAAATACAGCTTCTCACAATCACATAACTTCCTCTAAAGGACTTACTTTCCAAAATATTATCAACGTTCATTTCAGTTCCCTTTGTCATTGTGTTTCAATTATTTATAATTTTGCTTATCAAAATGCACCTTTGTAGGGGTCCTGAGAAAATACCCATTGTACAGGAATATGGGGAGGTACAATTTCTTCAGAGGGATGAGATTTCAAAACATTCCATGAACTGCCTTCATTGTGGTGCACTTTGTAGAATATCCCAAAACTCTTTGAGGTAATTTAAAATAACTGTAATTTTCAACACCTGGATAATCGAAAATCTCTCTTTCAAAAAAGTTTTTGAGCTCTTGGCTAACTGGGTGACAATATCCCATCCTCAACATGATTATATCAAATAGATGTTGGCTACATCCCCAACCATACAAGATATCCGGGTTATTGGAAGTGGAGAGAAGATTGTGGATATGGACGAGCCCTTATTCAGAAAACACCAAATAGCACGGCCATATTTATAATATCTAGGACGAAAGGTCACCTCTGCAGTGTTTTGGAAAAGCTTGGTCACCTACAGGATTCAAAGCTAATTGACATTGGTAATAGGAGCCGACCTGTTGGTTGCAGTGCACAGCAACTGAGAAGTAGACCCATATAACTTTCTAACTTTCATAATTTGTCTATTATGATACTTCCAATTAATGGAAGAAAAAGTTAATACATCTAGTCTGTTTTAGTAATAGCATGGAATTTTTATAGCAGAATAAATAGTTCTGATAATTTTTTAAAAAAACGATGACTATCGTGGCATTAGTCAAAAGAGCAAGAATAAGATTGTTGGGACACGTTAAGAGGATGCCTGATGACAGAATAC
Organism: Halyomorpha halys; assembly: GCF_000696795.3. Classification (NCBI taxonomy): domain Eukaryota; kingdom Metazoa; phylum Arthropoda; class Insecta; order Hemiptera; family Pentatomidae; genus Halyomorpha; species Halyomorpha halys. The sequence continues at coordinate 128,747 of NW_027112716.1, read as the reverse complement.
GCAAAAAGATGGTTTATGGAAAACCAGATAGAAAAGAGGACGTCCCTGGTTGCAGATAGCTGGACGATGTGGAGGAGGATTTGAAGCTCTTAAAGGTTGGCAGATGGAAGGAGAAAGCAAGAGACCGTGTAGAATAGTTAGCTGTGGTGGAGGAGGTCTGGGTTCTAGCAGGACTGTAGTGCCATAATATATAATAATAATAATATATGAAGTAATTAAGGAGGTGTGTTATCAACAGAAGAAACCGGCTGGGTTATGGTACCATTCACTGACTTCATTTCATGGAGTCATTAACTTAATTTTCATAATTAACATAATTTGGTTCCAATAGGGGTCAAAAACGTATTTACACACCACTACAGTTGGCTTCACCAAATTAGAAGTGCGGACCAGCAATGCCTGTACATGAATCTTTTACTTCAATAATGTTAATAATATTAAGAAAGATCCACAACCAATTGTACTTATGCCGCATTTTATTCACCTCAAATCGATAAAAATATAGATACCCAAATATATTAATATATATTTAAATTAAAGTTTCTACCATTTAAATAACTAATATTGACGTTGATAAATGTGGTGCGGCACTTCAGCAAATGCCCAGAAAGGTTCAAGTGTTCCTAACGCCAATCTTTAACTCAATAATTAGGGGTACAAAATTCCAAATGTAGTGAACAAATTTTCATATAACCAAGATTAAAAAACAAGACAAAGGCATAAACAACTCTTCCTCGTTCAGATCAGTTTACTCCCAATCTGTTCTATAAATTTCGAAAAATTACTATATCCACGATGAATGGACATACTAATAGAAAAACAAATTATTCTTGATGATCAATTAGGTTTCCGTAAATCACATTCGACGACACAGCAAAACTACATCCAGTAACTCACTACACATCGACTGCACTAAAACATAAATCTCTGGCACCAGAGACTTCTCTTTAAGCTCAAGACTATACTAACATACCCTTACTAATAATTCTTAGTTTATTTCTGTTGCACAGATTTTTCCTTATTCGGCTCAGTGCTATCTATCTTCAATCAGACCAATCCTTGCCGGTGTACCTCAAGAATCAATACTTTCACAACTATTGTACATAACTTTTACACTCAATCTCAAAATGTTAGACACGCCCATTGAAATTAAAAAAAAAAAAAAACATTCACGTTTTATTTATCTTCGATTGATAATATTTTTTTAAGCACACGTTGAAGTATAAATTATGATATTGAAATGGAGACAACCTTCTCAGACCTTGAGGATTATTTAAATCCAGTATCAGTAAACATTGACATTTTATTTGCGTCAATCTTTAAAATACCATTTCTACTTCAGTACATTGTTGAATTTGTTTCATAATAGACTTAAAAGAACGTGAGTTATAAGAAAAATAAGTATTTCTCTGAAGAAGAGCGCCGTTTGATTTCTTCACTCCACAAGGACAGGATGAGTTGTAGGGAAATAGCCCGCCGAATCAAACGGAGTTTTACATCGGTCGCGAAGTTTATTCGGTACGGGGAGGTATATAGAACCCACCTTTCTACTGGGAGGTCCTCTGCTTTGACATTATGAGAGAAACGGAATGTTCTACGAATCGCATCAAACTCTTGTAAAACAACAAAAGCAATTGCTGAGAAATCTGGAGTTCAAAGAAAACTAAGGAATGTCTAAAGATTATTTTAAAAAAAATCCAAAAACAATTTTTAATTGACAAGAAACCCAATTTTGAGTACCCGTCACAAATTACCCCGGATGGCCTTTGATGGATTTTCGTATTATTTTCATAACTTAAGAAAAGAAGAAAACAATTATCAAGGCGTCAAATGGGAGGAGGAAAAGTTATGGTTTGGACATCAATTGGTTACAAAAAGAAAGGAAATTTGGTATTTGTTTCATCAAGAGTAAACTCAGTTGAATATAAAAATTTGTTAGAGGAACGAAAGTTGACTTTTAATATGTCTGAAGGCACACCAATTTTGCAGCAAGATAACGCCCCAATACATTCAGCACAAATTATTAAAGACTGGTTTAATTGCTACAACATTGACAAATTAGACTGGCCTGTTGTCCCCCGATCTGAACATTATTGAAAATGTTTGGGGAACTCTTTCAACAAGGGTGTACTCTGAGTCAAGACAGTTCCGAACAATCGAGAATTTGAAACATGGGAACAATTACCTCAAGAAACAATCAAACTATCGTAGGCTTCATTACCAAACAGAAATTTTGAATTAATAAATGATGGTGGAAAGGCCACGAAGCATTAAATTTTTTTTAAAAATAATTATATATAGAGCTATTGAGGAATAGAATATATATTAACTGTCATAATATCAATCATGGCTGAACAGATACGTCTAAACTACAATTAAATTGATATTGGTACCATTCAATTTCTTCTTCGTCTCCTGGTTTGCTCACTTCATTTTGTATTTTTTTATCAACCTTTTTAGATTCTTTCCTGAAATCAAAAATAAAAGTTTAGGAACGTAAGTGGATGACTAATATTAATTTCCAAACCAATAAATTAATATTTAAAAAATCATTATAATTGTAATTTGTGTAATTATGTCACATTTGTATTTATAATATTATTTGTCTATGATTTAAACTTATTACTGTATGTAACTGGGGTTATACTAGTTACGATAAATTAAGTATAACTCGACATATAGAGTATAGTAAAAACATAGTGGTGAAAATATTATGAAGACGATTCAATTGTTCTTCAAGCCAATAGGCATGTATGTTTCACTTCATTTAATGCGAAACATATATCACGTCATACAGCTGCAATATAATACCTTATGCATGTAAAAGTCACATAAAAACAAACAAAGAAACCGGCACGTCAAAAATAGAAACGTAAAACACACTGTTATAGGTGCATACATTAAAACTACTGGTATCGCGACTAATGTTAATAAACAACCAAAAAAATAGTTTTAACATAGAAAATACAGGTCATGGATCATTTATAACCATGATCTGGAGCTTTAAATGTTCATTCTAGTGAAGATGCATTGTTTATTTTACTTTTTAAAAAAATTGAAAATTTAAAGAATTGGTCTCAACCATTATTTTTTTTCGAATAACAAAGGACTAGCTGACTTAATGACAAGCTTGGAATAAATTATATAAATTGTGTAAACGTCATGCGTTGTTCCAATTTCTAGACAAAAGAATACAAAGTAGTAAACAATTTTACGTGATTTGGAGCTGTCCAACTTTAAATCAATAATATACACTGTTGCTATATTATAAATCGATAATATATATATTCAATGAGATAGGAAAAAATAATTAACTTCAAATAATAATTAACGAAAACCATCTATTTATAGAGCTGCTCTATAATAATCTCTTAAGTACATACCATAACCCTTTTAGGTCTTCTGTTTATATGATAGTCGTCGAATAAAGATTGTAAAAAGATAACCTAATGAGAAAAGTCACTCCGAAAAGTGATAATGCAAGCGCATGAATCAGCATCTTTTGTTTTGCGTCAAAATAAAGTAGATAAAATTTTATATAGACTCCATAGAACAAAATTTCATATGGTTTATATAAGTTTGAGGGGTACCCCAATTTAGAGATGACCCAGTGTATCAACTTTGTTATCAAACCATTATGTAAGATTTAAAAATTAAGGAAAAATTGATTCCACACACAACAGGTGCCCGACGTTGGTTTGTTGTATAGTCGCCCAGCATGGTGAGGTGGATTTCTATGTAACCCAATTGTTGACTGGACATGGATGCTTTAGAGCCTACCAGTACCCATTCAAACTGGACAAAACCGCAGAATGCCCTCCATATCAGACTGTCAAACACCAGAGCACTTATTATTCACTTTAGGGCCGAAAGAAGCTAATTGGAGAGATTGTGTAGAGGAAGCATCACACCAGAAAAAGTTGTGAGCCATATGCTACGCTTAGACCAGCATTGGGACGCAGTGAAGAAATTCATTAGCCATCCTTAAGAGGTCAAGAGTTGAAAAGAGAGCCAGAAGGTGGTATTAGCATGGAAAACAAGGAACTCATGCGAAGAGAAAAATGAGGTGGCACACTCAGCCATTTTCCTCCATGAAGTATTGCCAAACAGCGGTTCCCCGAAGAGTAATGAACAAGTGTAGTGCGATAGTTTTAATAGGTTAAAATCCCATACACGGATAAGGGCAGACCTATCCATGTCTTTAGAAGATTTTCCCCGACGCAACACACCCAAATACGCGCGCCCGCACACAGACACACAAAAAACTTGATCACAAACCTTCGCATCTGAAAAAAAGGAAAACTTCACAATGTTAAAATATCATTACAGCGTTTTTTACCCTAGACTATGAGTCACATAGTTTCATACTTACATTATATCTTTAAACATTTCTAGCAAAAATCTATTAAAAGAACCCAATCTGGGAATTGAAGTAAAAAAACTTCACTCTAAATCTGTTACCATATTTTATGTCTAAGACCCTCATGTAAGAAAAGATGTTTCAAATTAGCATGATTGGATATTTCATAAAAGGTATGGAGTGTAATAAATAATTCTACCTTTAAACTTCGAAAAAATTCCTTATCTTTAAAGTATTTCTTTGATCTAGATAAAACTTCTATACTTGCCACGGTCTGAAACTATGGCTGTTACATCAAACTAGGACCTTCTTCCATCAATTTAAAAACCGACAAACAGAACTTATTATTTCCATATTCACAAGTACTTGATTTATTAATAGAGTAATAATGTTACTATTAGCTTTTTGTTCCTCTTTGTTTAACCTTCTTTTATATTTTATGAAATTATTTGTCGTCACCCTTTATATGTTCCTTTTGTAAATCACTTAAACATATTGTTTTATTGCTTTTGTAATATAACATTTAACATATTCTTGGCCTTTTCCGGTAGCTTCGTCATCTGCTCCGACGTACTTTTTTAACTTTAATACCACCTCACGCGCAACTTTAACATACTTAGCTTTAAAATGTCATAATTCTTTCTTTTTTTACGTTTAATTTTCCGTTTCCTCATATCTCTATTTACACACCTTCTCTTTCTCTACTCTTTTCTTATTCTGTACCCATGTTATTACTACATTTACTAATTACTTCTTTCGTCTAACATAGCTTTATATTTTATTTCTCTATTTATGTAATTTACTTATACAGTGCATGGGTCATATATATTTTTATTCTTTTTTTTTCCACTATAAATTCAATTTTAAATGATTACTATTAAATTAAAATATCCATATTTCTTTGTTTCATTTCTACTATTTGACTTTATATTTTTATTTCCTTAATCCTGTAATTTTACTTACATATTTAATTACCTATATATACGTTTTATTTCCAACTTTTTTCATTACTTTATTTTAAAAATTTTCATTTTGTTCATGCATTTACTAACGAGATTTTCAGATGAATTTTATTATTCGTTCCTCTTGCTTAATTTTAATATTACTCTTCTAGTGGCCAAGAGACTTATTAAAATAAAAATTGGAGTTCTGGCAATGGTCAGATTCTCCACTTAAGTTGGGTGTTTGCGGCTTTAGCGCACTTGCTCAGCCTCCACTGGCTCATTACCAGTGATGCGGCGAGAGGGATGCGCTGGGATCTCTCGAGCTCTGCTCTACCCCTCACACGTGGGGGATAGAGTGGGCTCAGGGATCCTCAGGT
>NW_027112716.1:112278-122896 GCF_000696795.3 Halyomorpha halys | reverse complement strand
AATTTTAGTATGTATGTGATCATTTATCAATATTACCTATTGCCCACAACTGTGTGGCAGATTGTAATATCTATCAATAAATAAATCTATCTATTGCTGCAAAAAAAAAAATATTACTCTTCTCTTGCAACCTTTCAACACAATTTATCTATAATGTTAGTTATTTTCAAATCATTCTGCATATCATTTTATTCATTGGTTGATATCTTGTTTTTTGTTCTTAACCCTGAAGAAGGCTTGAAATTTAGGCCGAAACGTTGGCACTAATAAATAAGTTTTTACTCATTTGGGTTCTTCAGCGACTGCACTTTTTTTTCTGACCTTCATTCAAAATAAATGTATAACAATAAATTCTAATGAAGAAATAACTGCGCCTTGCGTTGAGGTGCTATAATTATATAACCGCACTTCCAACCATCTTCTTTACATTATATAAATCTACGGTCAACTATTAACCCATCAATATGATATTCTAGCTAATTCGGTAAGTATATTGGATATGTTTAAGAAACACTTAGACAGTATTTTGAATAGAGTAAATAATTGTCAATCTTTCCCTACTGTATAAAAGAGTGCTGAAGGAGAAAATAGCTGGCTAAATAGCCATCGGAAAATTAAAAATTTTTAAAGTAGCGGAAACTGACAATATTTTTGGAAATAATTAAGGCATACTGTGAACCTGGAGTTTTTTAAATTCACCTTTAAGTAAAAAATATCTGGGAAATTGGGAAAATGTCCGAGGAATGGAAGGAGTTTCTGCTTGTCCCAATTTACAAAAAGGAGCCGAACACAGATTGTAATAACTATCAAATAATCTCATTCCTTCAAGTTTGATATAAAATATTTACGTTAATCCTAACTAGTCGAATCCTCGAATATTATGAAATTTTTTTCAGCAATTACCTGAGTGATTTTAGGCAAAATCGTTATAAATTTTTTTTGTTAAATCAAATATTAAAGAAAAAGTTGGTTCATGAGCTTTATAAAGATTTCAAAAAACCTTAAGATTCAATTGACAAATATGGTATAATATATATATATAGAACTCAACATAATATTATATATAAATAATTGACTGTATAATTTCAATAAAAACGATTTTCAGGGGTGCAGTCAAAAGAGAACAAAAATAACCAACAACCATTTATTTACTGACGTTTCGCCCCACTTTGCAGAGCTTCTTCAGGGCCAAAAAGATTCAATAACAACTAAAAATATTTTGATATTGTAAGATATTAAGAAATAAAAAGGTAAATTAATGTAGGGTTAAAATTATGTAAAAATAACTGAAAAGAAAAGTGTATACAAATGAAAGAAAAGAAGAAATAATATTGTATTAATATAAAATAATAAGTTTATAAAAAAAATACGCCAACTATAAAAATCTTTAAGCTTATAATTATTTATCACTATTTTATTTCTTCTTTTCTTTCACTTCTATACAATTTTCTTTTCACTTATTTTTACATAATTTTAACCCTACATTAATTTACAATTAATTAAGCGTTTATTAATTAGGCGTTTGATTTTCAAATTAACAGGTTTGTTTATTCTCTTTTTTTTCCTTACTTAATTTTACCAACCCTTCTATTGTCCACTTTTATCCATTTTCCTTACCTACGTTATTAGTTGTGTTCACTAAATTATTGTTGTTTTCAATTTTTTTTTCTTCTATTCGTTTCTTTTGTTAAATTATACTTATATTTTGCATCTTTATCAATTATTATGGTTATATATATTTTCTTTCTCTCAATTTTCTTTTTCTTTCCATTTTTCAATTTTTAAATTATTAATAACTCATATGTTCATACTTCTTTGCATTATATAACTTTTTATAACATTTTTATTTTATTTCCTTAATTATGTTATTTTACCCAGTTTTTCAATTACCTATGTATACATTTTATTTCCCACTTCTCTCAACATTTCATTTTATTAATTCTATTGAGTAAAATTATCCATTTTATGTCATTCTGTTTATATATTTTTATTATTTTCTATACATATTGTGTTTGTTATCTTGTTCTCTTTTTAGCCCTGAAGAAGACTAGAAACTCTAGCCGAAACGTTGGCACAATTAAATAGGTTACACCAACTTATTTGTGTTTCATTTTTACCGCACCCCCAACCATCTTCTCCTCGTACATTAATTTACCTTTTTATATCTTACAATATCAGAATAAATTTAGTTGTTTTGTATCTTTTTAGCCCTGAGGATGATCTAAAAAATGGGTCGAAACGTCGGCTATTTCTTTTCTTTTGACCGCACCCCTGTCCATCTTATTCATAATATCTATCAATTTTCAATCACACCTTTTGGTTAAAAATAAATCAGTAATTATAAAAAATAATAGGTTTTGAATGCTTATATTTTATTTTGATTTTAAACATCAATAAGCTGAAAATTTGAGATTTGAAAATTATTAAATGAATATTTACAGTTTGGTCCTCTTGCAAGGCGAAGTCAGAAATGGAAGGGCTGGTTTGGGTGGTCTAATATGGAGCCTGGCTGGATTCACAATGACTTCAGGAGGGTCACTTGAACGCCTCGTCGACAGTTTGCTCCTACCCCACCTATATCATATTATTAACATAAATTTAATTATCTAGCGTTTACTAAAATATTACAAATAATAACCGTTATATAAGAAATTAATAGGGTTAAATATGATCATTCGGGTTCATGTTACAGAATACCAAAAAAAGATATTCAACGTTTTTTTGCATAATCATGAAAGATAATAATAATAAATGTGCTCAAGGCATATACCCTGAGTCTTAATATGTGTATACTTTAAAATTTATTTCTAGCCTGCTAAGTTTACATTTTTTTTTTACTGTGATCTGAGGAATTTTTATCTTGTACAGTAAATAAATCAAGCTAAACAACTAAAGAACTTTCACCAAGCTGAAATAATGTCCATGCTAGTCCTGAATATGATATTCAGCTCATTCGATTTTTATATAACAATACTCTACAACAAAAAAAGAGGGAATACGGCGAGTTGTGCATTTCCGGAGGATGTTTTAAATAAAACTGTATAAAAATGTATAGAAGTAAATTTGCTGTAGGAGATACAATAACATGATGAAAACATGTAGAGAATCAAATGATAGATAGAACTCCCAATAACATTTCTAGAGATCTCGAGGCCATCTTCTTTTTAAACGCCTAAGAGGATTATAAGCTAATGAAGGAGAAGCCAGGTTAGAAACAAGTGGGTTAAGGTGGTTGGGAAGTTTATCATGGTAGGATTGGTATCTGGTTCTGGCCAAATCGGTAACATATTCAACATTCAGGTCTTGATGGATAACTAAATTTGTGACAAATTGAGGATTTTGGACTGTAAGGATTGGATTCTGGAGGAATTAGATGGTTTAGTGGAGCACCGTATGTCCAGACGGGCCTTATAATAGTAATGTAGATCAGTCTTTGTAACTGAGTGGAAGTTTAGACAGTTTGTCTAGTAAATGTTGTAATAGTCCAAATCGACGAGCAGTTTCCTGTCTTTTCAGTCTTGTATAAGGATTCCGTGTCAGTCGTTTGTCCAGATGTAGTCTTAAGTAACAGATCTATTCGACAGGAATTAATGGGATATTATTAAAGTATACTGTGGGGAAGAAATGGAGGATTTGAATACCTATTCAGATGCTGAAAGCTATGGGATTGGACATTCGTTAAAATCTTGGAGCTTGGGCATGTTTGCCAATGCTGAATCATATATTTAATACTGGTGAACATACTGACCATAATTAAACTAATGGAGTGATCATTCAAAGCCAGATCAGATACTTTTTCATTCTCGTTAAGATTGGAAGGATTATCAAGTTTCAACATTAAAATACGTTAAAAAAAACAATACAACAATTATTCTGAATTCTGAAATTTTGTTATTGAAGCATCGACCTCTCATCAGCTCACAGATACCGTGAGTTTTATAAATAAATATCAATAAAGCTTTAACTTATTTCCAGAGCAACAAAGAGGCACGGCGGACGAATCGTTACGGGCATCGATCAAATAACATCGGATTTTGATACTAATTTGGGTTCTGCACAGGATGCTTTGAAAGAATTGAAGAATTCACTCAAGTGAACCTATGGAACTTTCACCCACTATAAACATTAAAAAAAACTTGATGGGTAAAATAAAAATTAGAGATGTTAATAAAACAAGTGCTACTGAAGCATATAGTAATGCTTAGCTTAATAACTTGGCTAAGTATATTGTGAAATTTTGCTAATGTTACGGTAAATTCGGTGGTGATTGGAGGAAAACTTTAATGTGATTTTCTATAACTGAGCCTGATGAGTTCATAAAATTTCTTTAGAAAGAAAAAGACAAGACGTACTGTAAACCTACCTATATCATAGATCTCCTCACTCTTCGTTCATCCATCCACTCATTAAACACCAGATCCCCTCCGAATGATTTATATATGCCCTCCTATAGAACCTCCTTCTTTAGCAAATCCTTCGTCATACGTGCAACCTCCCTCTGGAATTCTCTTCCCATCTCCATTCGCCAGTCCTCATCTATTCTCTCCTTTAAACAACACCTATTCCTTCATTTATTGAATAACCAAACCTCCACATCTTTGTAACCAAATAAATAGGCAGGTATTGATTAACATAATAAACAGTAGTAAAGCCAATATACCAATGTAATTTCATTCTACTATCTGAAAATTAGTAAAAGCTCGCCAGATAAAAATCTCACTATATGAACCATGTAATTATTCTTAGGGGACATATGTCACAGAATAAAGTTATTTTTTCATTTCATAAGGACCGATTCTCACACAGTTTTGATTTCACCGAATGTATGTGTGATTATTTTTTCTGTTTATATGAGAGAGCAGTTCATTTATTTTACATATATGTTCCATGCACTCTCTACATCAATGTTTTTTTACATTGATTTATGCATGTTGATAACATATTTAGACATATCCTCAATAATTATAGAAAAATCAATGATTAAAACAAAGACATAACGAAACTTTGTCACGAATAAAATATTAGTTTTGTTTATAATTTGTCTTCCTTTCCCGGATCGCATCATTCCACCAACTTGTATTAGATCCAATTTATTTTATTTTAAAACCCACATCAATATCCAATCCTGCTCTAAAAGCACCCAACCCTTAGGTTTAGAATAAAATGCACCCAAATTTTTTTCTGAAACGATCAAAACTACAATCCTACAATTCAGAATACTTATCCTAATCCTGAAAGGTAATTTATTAAAATAAATAATTAATAATTGATAAATTTTCTCATTGGCTCAAATACTGAATATCAACTTGAGGGATGAACACTGAAGACTCTCTCATGCATATCCAATATATTATTATTACGTTTATAGTAGAACTTACGAAAGGAAATAATTTTTATTTTATTATTATCTGTTTTTGAGATATAAATTTTTAAAAATAAATTCACTAACTACTGATCTTTTAGTACGTCCTATACAACATTTTTATGGAATTAGCTTTTTAAAAAGCTATATCTCGAAAACTATTTAACGTAAATAACTCTGTTAGGGCTCATACTTTAGGAAAATTACTCTTATTTAAATGACGACCTCTTCGGTTTTCTTGTGTTGTTCCTACTTTTTAAGATATAGAGCTCCGAATGAAAAATTAGTTTTTTTTATCGCTTTGAAACAGCCGCCATTTTTTATTCCCCCTACCTATACTTGGCAGACTCGTCAATTTTGACTATTAATTATACATAGTTTTTAATTAAAGTAATTAAAAATTGGGGTTAGATAACTGCCTTTTTTCTCCTCTTGGAACCTGGTACTACTTGGGCACTTTCGAAGGCCGATAAAAGGGATCTCCAAGTGCTAGAGAGAAAGATGGTCAGACGCATCTACGGCTTAGTAAAGGATGGTTCAGCTTGGAGAAGACGCACGAATTGGTAAGCCTGATGTTGGAAAAAATGTGAGAATTGGTAGGCTACCCTGAGAAGGAAAGAGATTCCAAATAAACTTAATAAGCGCCTACCTGGAACACGGCCGAGGGGCCACCCAAAGCTTGGATGGTGTTAAAGAGGATTCAAGAACCCTGCTTGGAGTAAGGAATTGGAGAGCAGCAGCACTTAACAGATTAAACTGGTGGAAGTTGCTTGAGGAGGCCAGGTCCCAGTAATGGGTTGTCGCGCCGATTGATGATGATGATGATGATAATATAGATGACTAGATATATAGATAAATATAGAACACTTACTATCTAGAAATGAAGAAATCACTCACCGTCCAACCAATATTCTTCCGTTATTGCAGGTTGGCTTACTGCACTCAGTTGCTTCAACTTCCTAGAATGAAAGTATACATTAGAGAAGAAGATCTTTCTGTGTAACATCTATATACCCTGGTAATACCAAGGCTATTTTTGTCATATTAAAACCAAAACAAGTTCAATGGATCATTTGTAAAACATCTCATCTCAATCATAGTTTCTTAGAATAGCTATATAATTTTAAATTCTTTTGAGCGAACGCAGAGAGAAGTCGACAACGAAGATCCAATTAAAGCGTTTATATTAGTTAAGTAGAGCATACTTACAACTGGGCTTTAATCTAATTACGTAAGTTTATAATTAGTTCATGTTTCCACTGTCTTTACATAACCTATACGAAGTATACAAAGTTCTTGCTCTGTGTGTTATTTTATTATAATTTGAGTTAAAAATTCTATAGAGATGCTATTGTAACACAATCACTGGATATTTTCCCAACAATCCTGTTCCTTATATTGTAATTATTATGTTAATTTTTTTTTTTTTTTTTTAACAAAATAAAGGTTCCTACGAAAGAAAATTTAGAAAAGAATTTTGAACAGAACCAAGCTTCATTTTATTTTTATTTATAGGTGCAGTTTGATAGAACTGTCATACAAAATTTAGTTATGCGAATAACACTGAATTAATATACTTTTTTTTAGAAGAATGTCATATGATATGAGTAAAAATTAGGATGATGTCCACAATATCTTTTATATATTATGCTGATCAATCATAAAACCAACATGTTCCTGTAGTATTAACATGATTGTGTTATATAAATAATAAATAAATATAGGAGAAAAAATATAATATGAATTTTAAAATATTGGCTGGCTATATGGAAGCAGACAAGGTTGAGTGGCAGTAAACACGCGAGCCGTGGGCACGACAGCTGATAGAGGAAAATTTATAAGGCATTCATGCATCCAAACAAATCGATTTTGGAATTCGTGTGTCTTACGTATATACTTCTGAATGGTTTAGGAAGCGATTAACTGCAATATATAGTTGAACAATCTGAATTGGTTTTACCCATGACGTAAACATGACGACATGTGGAATAAATAGTCAAAAAATTATTTTAAAACCTATTTAATTTTAAAATCGCTTATGTAACCGATCTAGCCCGAACCCGATATTATTCCTTCCATAATAAACTCCCTAACCACCCAAACCCACTAGATTCTAACCTTGCTTCCTCTTCCATTCCTGGCAATCCTCCGAGGCGTCTGAAAAGAAGATGGCCTCGTGACCTTATATTGTAAACTGTTTTTAGAGTTCTACTACTGGGTAGTTTCTCTACATCCTGTATCATATCATTATGTCATTATGATCAAATTTACTGGTTGTATTTTTTTTATACAGTTGTAAATATCAATAAATAAATGAAATAAGAAAAATAAAAAATCGCTTAGTGCGATATACAAAGAGGTATGAAGCAACAAATATTGACACAAACGAGATTAAAAAAACAGAGCTGAACAGAAAGCGGGATAAATGATCAGAACAGCAATTAGGAAATTTACTTGATTGATAAATTACTAAATTAAAAAATAGGTATTGTTGTAATTAAAAGAATTTATTGTTCATGGCCGCTTGGTAATTTAGAGGTCTGATTACCCAAAACAGTTTTGGGATTTGATCCTTCATTTCTATTTAGTGGAACCCGGCATGCTAGAATAACAGACGAAAACTATTTTTCATCCCCTATTTTAGGAAATAACATTTTGAATATGAATAAAGGTAACCTGTCAGTGATTGACTCTAGATTTAATTTTCGGATTTAGGGCACTTCCTCAGGCTCTACAGTCTTATTATTAGTGGCGCTGTGAGAGGGCTCGGGAAATCTACTGTAATTAGTTTTTTACTTATTTTTTATATAAGTTTAATTTATTCATTTATTTATTGAGTTTCTCCTTACTACTTTATGTAAATAGGTATATCATGTTTATCTTATATATACTTATTTCTTATTATTATTTACGTTAAAATTTTGGTATGAATATAATTATTTATCACCATTACTCATTGACCTAGTTGTGGCACTACATATTTAAGAATAAACAAATTTCTCTACAAACAAAAGTTTCGGTAAAATATGTTTAATAAAACTAAGAATTATAAAGGTCAATAGTGCCAATTACTTATGAGCTTTATAAATAGGTGCGCAAACTTATAGTCCAATAGTGTGAATGGAACATTGAACGCCTGCAAGTTCTTTGTCCTTTTATGAAGACAGGAACGATGAGAATAAAAGAACCAGGTCAATACATCGACTCCGCTAGGGTTAGTTACTTTTGAAAGTATGTTTCGCCGAAATTAATAGAGCAAGTAAGCAATACTTAAGTGCAAAATACAAAAAAAAAAAAATGAAGTCTAGCCATCAAGTCTATATTTCAGTATATAACTGTAGAACTTAATGACTAAGAACTTGAAAAAAGAGAGTTTTATTTATTTAATACCAGATAAGCCTGCTGGGCCTTATGGTTGATATAACCGTTACATTTTTTTAACAGCTGATATGGGGAAAGGGTGTAGTCTCGTACAAAAGCACACCTAACTAGATAGAACGTTACAATTTAAAAAAAAATAATAGTTAAAAATAATACTTTTTGTAAAAGAGAAAAGTAATATTAATAACAAAAATAACGACATACGTAGATCTTAGAAGATAAAGAAGTACCCTCTGTTAAATAAAAAAAAACAACAGTTAAAAAAGGTAATTTGAACAAAAGACGAAGAGAGAAAAAAATAAAATAGAAGTAGTGTGAATAACGGAATTAATAAACATATAATGTATAACAGAATGTCCTGAAACACCAAGCATGGCTTCAGTCTTCGGGTTGAGGTTGGGTTTCCCAAGTTGTAGGTCACTGGGAGTGGAACTTCATGAACCGTTTCTTGATGTAATCCTCTATTTATGGGACACCATTTATAATTCCCGATACAATTGGCTATTTCTTATAAACTAAGGAGCATTCACTGCGAATTTTAGGACTTTGTTTTGAAAAGATAGTCATTTTTTCCTTCTGCGAAAAGGAAGCCCCTTCCCAGACTTCACAGCCGTACATCAGTAGTGGCCTGAGAACGGTTTTAACAATAAGAACAGTTGAAAAGATTGGATACAAAAACCAGATAATATTGTTCAGAATACAAACAGGTCATTATGTGCGGCAGCATGAATTAATCTTAATACCATAATTATCAAAATGAAAAGAACACTCAAGTTCTTATATATTAGTAATTTGAAACATATCTTAAATAGATCCTTTAAAGATTATTATGAGCAAGAGTATAGATTATAATATAACATACAACCGAAATTGGTACGTTTTACATTAAAATGAAAAACAAAAAGGTAGGACTAGTTTATAAAAATAAAATTAATAAATCCAAATATCCTTGAAAATATTGTGGAGAAAACGTTTAACATAAATACAAATAAAGTAGAAAAACTTTATCGATACATAATACGGGAAAACGGTGTAATTTCGTATTTCAGTACGTCAAAATAATCTAAAGAAAGGAATATTTCGGAAGAAAAAATTTAGAAACCCTAACTGAAATTTTAATTAAAATAATCAACTAAAAAAAATACACAGCAAATTTTAATGAAACATGACAACTCTCTAATAAGTTGAACAAGAGAATTACTTTTCTAATATGAAAAGTAGAATTGTTATAATGGAAGTCCAATAGAGGGCAATGCAATAAATATCTCATTACAAACAAAATCAGTAATAGTAACAGTAAAATGTGGTTTTGGAAGAAAAGGTAATATTTTACATATCGTTTTTCTTGATGTAACTTAAAATTGGTCAATAAGAAGTAAATAAATAAACTTTGAATAAGAATGTACTAAATCTTAATTTATGTTAATCGACCGCATTAACGAAAAAAGATGGATAGGGTAACGGTTAAAATAGGGAAATTCCCTGAGAACTAGACATTTTATGAGGAACTCACCCATTCTGATCTTCTACCACAATCCCTATCTAGCATTACCCATCCCTACAATCCTACTCAATGGGTGAAACGGCAGTGACCCAGAGACCTATTGTAGATAATTATAACAATGGCCAGATATTTTAATAAGTCCCTGAGTGTCTGCGCCTAACGGAGTGCGAACCGTCACGCCTTGGTTTTTAATACCAGTGACACAGTTGAGAGAGTTCGGAGCCTCATCTTTCTTCCATAAGTAGGAGAAATAGCTATGTACAAAGATCTTCATGCTAAATGTAATACTGTAAATAGGAATAAACCTGTTAAAATGTTACATTACCTTAAGTTTAATTTTGTTTTCTTTCTTTTTTTTTTTAATTTATATA
>NW_027112716.1:95096-112228 GCF_000696795.3 Halyomorpha halys | reverse complement strand
AAATATTGTGATTGTGCTATCTGATCTCTATTACCATTGTCTGTAAACATATGACAACATGTAGTATTACACAATAAAATAATAATACAAAACCTCTTCTACACCAAAGTTTCACCTAACCTTAAAGGTCTTCACAGGACTCTCGTCTGGCAAGTAAACAGGTGAAGAAAACTTTTCTGCTTCCTTGTTATACCAGAGCACGAATGATGAAATAAAAAGTGGGCAAAACGTTAGTGCACAATGAACAGTTTTTGTACAATTTCAAGAAACCATTTTTGATCGTCATTAAGAACATCTTCCTTTATTAGTTTGTAATAATAATTTAGGTTTTCTAAATATTAATTAGCCTCAAACAACGAAAATAACCTCAATGTGTTGACATCAGGAAATAAAAAAAATTTAAATAAATTATTAAATGCTTTTCAGAAGTTTATTGTTACAATTGTTTATAAACACAAGTTTTATTTTGCTACACTTAATTTGACAGATAAAAAATATGTGTGTCGGTGGGATACACAATGACAAAGAAAAAAAAATTATGTAATAAAAACGAAGGAGTTAAATATGTAAAAAGGAGTACATTAGTCGCTGTACATCTTTAAGAATATTCGCAGAAATACTTGCTATATAGACTTTAACAAGATATTAAATGTAAGACGAAATTTTTTTTTTATTTAAACATTCTAAAATATATAGGATTGCTAAATGTATGCTTATTCAGATCATTTAATGTAAGTTTTGAAGTAATTTTTTCATGATTCCACCTTCTTGATATTCCACGAAATTAGTATTTCTGCATTTCTGTTGAACTCTAAAAAAGCTAAACCAATAGTGGACTAGGACGAGTGGGAAACCAAATCGCAAATCAAACAGTAAAACCGAGTCAAATTCCATAATAAAACTCAGGTGAGATCTTAGAATGAAGTGAAAATACGAAGAGAAAAAAAAAAAAAAGTAGCCATAATACGTAAGTAAATTATGATTTAAGTTTTGCCAAAGCAGTCCATGCAACTTGTTAAATTGAAATTTTCAAAACAAGAAAGAAACAACAGGATATAACCACACCCTACTAACTGAAAAATGTTTAAGCAATCAGAAAACCCATATTTAAAACTTTCAATCCAAATTAAACCCCAATGTGCAACATTAATTATTCATTTTTCCCTGACGTCATGGTGTTAGTTTACTTAAAAATCAATGTATAATCATTTGATGAGATCAACAGCACAACAATAAAGACTATTCATTTTAATTTATTAGGAAAAACTAGCTTAACTTTTTTTTTGGCAAGACTCCCAATAGAGTCCTATACTGCCTAACCATGGTTGGAGTAGTTTTTTATTTTGACGGATTACTGCTCGACGAAAAAAGTCAACGCCCCAGGCAGGATTCGAACCAGCACCGCCAGTGATCTCAAATTGGTAAGACTGGGTCCAAACAACTGTGCTACGGGTGGTTTTTATTTTAGTTATCATTAATCATGTAAGTTTAATTTGTGTATATAATTCTTCACCTTTCAAAAATTATAAGTATTTGTCATATTAGGTATAATTAGATTACTTATAATTGTTAACGCCATAATATATAATTACCTAGTAAATAGTATTTGAGTTTTATTAGTATTTAAAAAGAAAAATGTGTAATTATATTTGTGTGTTATAATGAGTAATACAGTAGTTAGGGGCTGATAATTGTTGCTAAGGCGTCAACTAGCAACGGACCGACCATCTTAGTTTTTTAGAGCAGTTCCGGCTAATTAGTAGCCATGATAGCGTCTAAGCAGCCCTGTCTGCCCTTATAGTTTAATAGTTTTTTAGTGTTTTAGTCATTACAGTTCGAAACCAGACCTTTTCTGTGTTTCGACTTTAATATCAGTTCCGGCTAATTAGTGGGCATGATAGCGTCTAAGCCTAAACCTAACCTAAACATCTCGGCAGCATTCTTCCTCGGACCTATCGGATTGGAGCAGCTTGTGTCAACTAGTATTTGATTTATATATATTTATTTGTTTATTTGTAAATTAGTTTATTTTATTTTCATCTGAGAGACCCCTTTATTTTTAATTGTATTCATTATTAGTCAAATTTTGTTTAATTTAGTTTCAGTTTTTAAAATACCAAATAAATGTTTAATCCGAGGCAGTTTGTTTTTTGTTTATTTAAAAGCCTTCCAACAAAAAGACATAGTCGATTTGAGGTGGCTTTAATATATAATAATTATTGATATTGGTGACTTATAATATAGTACGGAAGGTCACGAGTAGAGAAATAAATAAGATAAAAATTATGAAAATAAATTAAATAAAATCTTTCTTTAGAATATTGCTTATTATATTATGCTTATTTTTTCTTCCAAACTATGATAGAAATTTAGAAGTTTCCTTATTTAATAATATACAAATGGAAATCACTATTCTATCACGTTCTATATCCCTCAATTAATTTGATCAAGATGTTACTAAGCTATTGTCTTTAAACGTTATTTATTTTAATGTGGATTTCGATTGGGATATTAATGGTAATGACATGTGATAATTGATAATAATCATAAAAGACAAATAAATCAATTATGATTGAATTGCTTGGTACTAAGAATATTACAGGCCGCAATTATGAAAATAATATAATTCGTTTCTTGTATCTATAAAGAAATTTATTGCAGATTTTTATTAGTATATTAAGGGTAGTTAAATTTAAAAATAATTATATCATAACTTAATTACCTAAAAATAAAGATATTAAATTTGAAAACAATTAGAATTTCATGAAAAAAATGCTGCTTTTTTTTGTTTTTCCATTAAAACGTTGTTTATTTTTCAACCTAATGCCAACACGGTCAAGTATAATATTTTAGAATATGGAGATTATAATATATATGTAAAATAAAAACCATTATTTTTTTTCGTACAAAATGATTTTTATCATGGAGTAATATTTTTGGCGCAAAACCTTGAATTAAACTTTATACGGAAAGTTAGTACGCCTTCAATCTCAGCCCGCGAGACTGAAACACAAGGCGAAATGGAATTGCTTAACCCCGTAAGAGCCAGTTAGATCTAAATGCCTATTCTTTCATTTATGTTCGAAGTAAACTTTTATATATTACAGAGATTTTCCAGGGAGTTACACCATTTTCAAATATTCATATATTTATGACAGAAATTAAAGTAAAGAAAATAAAGTACCAAAATGCTTCAAATAATAAATACCAAAATATTGGATGGCATTTGATAACAAATCAAAATAAACGAAATTTCCAACAAAATGGTTGTTGTTTTTTTTTTTTGTTTGGTTTGTTTTTGTTCTTAATGAACGTTTTTATTTCTTCAGTATTTGTCCAATCCCTGCAATCTGGTGAAAACTAAAATTTGAAATTGTAGATATTTATAATACAGGTTTTGGATTAGACTGTATATGATGGATTTAAAAGAAAATGAACAAAGTGAAATATCGATATTAGCCTTTATTCTTGAATGATTTATACAAAAATTGATTATACGCGGCTTGACCGAAAGTATTTATTTACAATGTAAAGTATTTTATTTACAATGTTATTAGCTAGAATAGTATTTAGTTTTAATTATTGATTTAAATGAGGTTATATAAAATCATAAAGATATAAAATTTTATTTGGGGGTTGATCTGTGTTGAGGTTTTGATTGATCTTGAAGACTTATTTTATTATGCACTTCTCTCTGATCCTGGTTCTGTTCCTCTGCCTGGGTGTGGCAAAAAACTACTCACTCATGGACTATGAGCAAAATGCCATTGCCCTGAGTAGCCTGTTTACTCATCAATGTAACAATTCTGACTCCTTTGGGAACGGAGAGCATACTGTTTTATATATTTGCCACTAAATGTTTGTGGGGGTCTTCTTTAAATAGTATTAATATTTACAATAGATAATGTTTTGTTTTGGAGTAAACCTTCATATAACTCATATTTCTAAGTTACTTATTACATATGAAATGCCTTATATATTATTGTAAAAAATAAACTTAAAAGAAAAAAACCCATAACGTTCCTGAAATAAAATAAGATACAGATTATTTAAAATATAATAAAGATCAATTATTGATGATATTTATATTAATATGTAAAATCGAAAAAAAAAAAAATCTTTAAAAAGTATGTGTTAATTTGGTGATTAGTTGTAACATATATGCCCAGGGACAATAGGAATGTTATTTAATTTTTTGAAATAAATCTATAATGGATTAGCAAAAAGTAGCACAGTAGTAGAAACACATCGCATATCCTTTTTGAAAAAATGGGATAGTAGCAACCAGACTTTAAAAAATATTATAAACATTCAAGATTAGAAACAATTCGTCTTTATTAAAACGAAAAAGCTCTTTAAAAAGCGACCTTAAAAAAACAAAAGTTTATATATATTGAACAATATTTTTATTAATATTAAATTTTAAAACCGGAAAAAAAATTGTTTAAGAGTACTTCATTAGCTGTTTTAGGTAAAAACTAATTTTTTTTTAAAGAAATGATTTATGTACTTTATCAACTTGAAGATTATCTTAACGTTTAAGATGTGAAATTTATTTTCTGTTCATTAAACGGTTTAGTGACAACATAGGAGACATTCATTAAAACGTATTAAAAAAAATATGATACGATACCATTAAAAATTCTAGGAGAAGAGAAAAATTTTCAGGAAGCAATAAAACCAGATTAAATCACCTAAAATTAGATGTTTATACGGCAATTTACAAGTTTATCATTAATTTTATGTTTTAATAACTTTCCAATTCCGTAATACATTTGTGCTTAATCGAAAATATTTGTGAATTAATATTTTTTTTGTTTCTTGTCCATGACTTTATCGCCTCTTTTTTTTTTGTTCGTGGGAAATTAAAACTACTTACTTATCTTGACAAATCGAATCCTTTGGGAATTGTGAACCACTTGATATGCAAGGAGTATTCATAACGGTACGGATACAAAGAAAAAATAAGATGACGTTTTAATGAATAACTTTAAAAAAATAAATTCAATGAATATGAATACGAATTCTCCTGCCCATTTAGTGCACAAATTGAATGTGTTTAACGCCTCCTAGTTTGCGAATGTTAAATATTCAGATAATTACAGGCATCGTTGACACCCTTTACAATTGTACTGACGGTTTTGTAACTGGAAACTAAAAAAAAACTGTCATAAGAGACAATACAATACAAACAACTGTGACAATAGAAGCATGATACAGAATTTTCAGATAGTAACATAATGAACATAGTAACTTTCCGCACTATATCCCTACTTATGTATGAAATGTCTTAATAAATTGGAAAACCAATTTAGTAAATAGTAAAGTTTATTTTAGTTTCTAGTAACAAAACATTTAGCAAAACTCTAAAGGGTATCAACGATACACTTGATAACACTTCACAAAACAAAAATTTGGAATTTTAACAAAACATTAATATGAAGTGATTAAAAAAATAAAAAGATAGTCATGTTTTCTCTTCTTTTATGAATTACGGACCAATTATGGTTTATCAAATAACTGCAAAGTTTTTTTGTTTTTGTTTATTTGGTCATCAACGCCATTTATACCTTATTTAATTTTGCTTATATTTGTTTATTTTTATTTGATTATTATTTATTTACCTACAATTTTATTTATCGGTTTTTTTATTATTATTTTTTTCTGTTCAATGTTATATTTCTGTCAGTAAACCTTTTGATTTTAAAAACTGAAACACTAATTCAACTGTTTTATCATCGTCTCTGAGGCTTTTGAAATATTTGGGTTTAATCCTGAGCTATTGAAGTGTGATGTGAAATATAGGCATTCTTCGAAAATATGACTAATTGTCAAATTGTTGTTGTAAAACTGGCAGTTCGGAGGAGTTTTTTAAAATAAGATAAGAGTGGTTGAGCCTTGTGTGACCTATTCTTACCCTGGTCTCTACGGTATTTGTGGCTGGAGGTACCCCAGAGCTTGACATCCTTTTTCATAATTTTCAGTTTACTCCTTGAGCTTTCATCTCACAAAGATAGCCATTTATCTTTGATTTCCTTCTCAAGGGGTTTGCTTATTTGTAATGGTGTTAAAATTGTTTTACCCCGTTTCGGAAGCGCGAGTGCTTGTCTTGCAGCGTGATCGGCTAGTTCATTCACTGCGATTCCTACATGACTTAGAACCCATATAAATGTAACTGACACCCATATTGTATAGAATGTTTAAGTAAAGATGGATACAGGATATTTTCGGATGCTCTGGATAAATGGAATTTAACCTTTTAACGTGCCTAATGAGTCTGTAATTATCGTAATGTTGTTGCGGTTCAAAGACAAACAGAAGTGTGAAGTTCTACTGCTGTTGCATTGAGTTCGGCAGTGAATACGTTACATAGTTTGTGAAGTTCAATTTTGCATGTTGAGTCATTAGTCACGAAGACCGAATTGATCCGTCTGTATAGATTATAAAGGATTCTGATATTTTTTTAAGAGTTGAATTTTGTTTTTGTCGAAAAGGAATGGAAAATTTTGAACTAAAAATATATGTATTTGTCTGTGAATATAATTTCGACTCTAGTTTATGGCTAATTTAGATCTTCTGAACAAAAGTGGCGATAGTCCGGATTCAGCGCATAAGCTTAGAATGGGGCTTGTTCGAAATGCTCCAGTCGCGATTCGGATTCCAGCGTGATGCACTGTATCCAGTTCAGCAAGCACTTGGGAACGAGCCGAGCAGTGGATGAATAAACCGTAGTCGATTTTTGAGCGTATTAATACCGGATAAAGTTTAAGAAGGCTAGTTGTATCGGCACCCTATGAGGTACGGGCTTAATAGGCTGATAATGTTCAGTGTTAAGTTAGTTTTTAGTACAGATTTTGGTATTTCCAGGTTAGTCTTTAATCGAATGTAAGGTCTAAATACCATATATATATATATCTATGGTAATAGGGAGTTTCCTAGAAATGGTGACTGAGGTGTATTTCGTTTCCTACTGAAGTGGACGCATCTTGTCTTATCTAAGGCAAATTGAATATTGACAGTTTTTTATCCTATTTATTGCATCTTGTTGTTTAAGGTGAATATCTTGAATACTGCCTGATCGATAATAGATTGGTAGATTGTCGGCGAACAAATGTGGTATTACTCCCCAAGGCAAATTGAATCCTAATTGATTCACAGCCAGAGAAAATAGAGTGGGGCTGAGGACAGATCCCTGAGGTTACTCCATTAATCGGCCCTTTTCCCTAGAATTTTCACATCCGATTCGTACCATAAAATCCCCATTTGTCCAGTGATTCCGCTTCTGTAAAATAATGAAATGATTTATATTGTCAAACGCTTTCAGCATATCAAAGTAAACAGCTATCATTTGTTGCCCGTTAATAAAAGCATACTGTGCTTCTGTTTCCGATTTTACCAAGTGGTCAATTGTTGATTGGATTTTCGAAATCCCGACAGTGATGATTGTATAAGATTATACAATCATCATCAACATAACTACGTAGTTTTTAACAAATAATAAATATTGTCTTGTTATGCAGGTAAATTATAACAGGTGCCATGTAAAAAGGTTTACAAAAAATAAAATAGAATTTACTTTCCTACCTAAAAGTTTAGTAACAATAAAAATAATACATTTAAATACTAAATTGGAGTAATACTTCATGTTTAAGAATAATAACAATAAATGATAAATTCAATACTCTTCACAAACTATTTTTTGTTATTTACAATTTTTTACTAACAAAATAATGTATATAATGGTTAAATTAAAATTATGTTTAAAAAAAATAAATATATATATTTGTAGTCCTTTCTAGCTTATATATTAGAAGAAGATATAATGTATAAACAAAGTCAAAATAAAGAAAAGACGGAATATCCATTAGACGCTTGGCCAACAGGAATGACTGGGACAAGCTGATGTAGCTTCTTAATAATGAATGGGTTATGTGTTATATTCTTACTTCATCTATTACATTAATAAAATATTCTTCACGATGTTGCAGACAGCCCTATCTATTCTAAATATAGTTATATATAAAGCGATAACTGACGGGCGGTCTGAAACTAAAGAATACATCATTAACGTAAAATTAATAAAAATTAAAAGATTGAAAAAATAAAATCATAAATTGGTGCCGTTGAAAAATAAAACTTGGCAAATAAACTAAAGAATAACATTAATATGTGTGACAATGCAAATTATAATATTTGGAAAATTTAGCTATGTTTTCGGATAATTAAATTTTAAATAAGAAGGATAAGAAATTATATAAGTATAAAAAATATATATATATCTATATTTTTGGAAAATATACTAATTTGGAGAAAAATATAAAGAAGTTAGTTATTTATGTTAACACCATTTACATTTTATACTAAAAATAGTCAATTAAATTACTATAAAATAACTTAATCTAAAATTGAGGTTGAATCTCACTTCTTTTATTTCTAAATTTATCTTTATTATTTATATTAAATTTAAACATTAAATCTCACTTCCTCTTTTGTTTCTTCTATGTCATTGCCGCAGCTCTCTACATCTGATTGTTCTAGATCGATACACAAGCTGCAACAATAAATAAATTAATATGGCAACCAAAAATAGAAAAAAATAAGAGTAGCAACTATATTACTAAAATTCATTAATTACAATGCAATGTATTTTTCTTATTATAGGAGTAAGTTATGATGAAACACTTTTGGATAGATCGTCGCTCCGAATGTAAACATTAGGTTTCAAATTTAATATCTTAACATAGAAATTTTAATTTTTAATTCAACATCGTACATAGAAATAATTATGTTATATGTGAGACCTAAAAATTTTCTTACACCTTGTGTTTATAATACTCCATTTTTAAAAATGTTTCAGGAAAATAAATTTAAAAGTTTAATCAAAAGGTAAAATCAATAATTCAAAGCAATCACTGTAAAAAGACAAGTTGAAATTTGCCAAACTACAAACGACTAACCTGGAATCCTTATAGTACAAGAGCCCAAGAAGAGAGAAAAGGCAGTTATCTCACCCCAATTCTTGATACTTTAATGAAAACTATGTATAATTAATAGTCAAAATTGATGAGTCTGCCAAGTATAGATAGAGGGAATAAAAAATGGTGGCTGTTTCAAAGCGATAAAAAAAAACTAATTTTTTATTCGGAGCTCTATATCTTAAAAAGTAGGAACAACACAAGAAACCTTAAGAGACCGTCATTTAAATAAGAGTAAATTTGCTAAAATATGAGCCCTAATAGAGTTATTTACGTTACATAGTTTTCGAGATATAGCTTTTTAAAAACCAACAGTTCATAAAAATATTGTATGGGACGTACTAAAAGATCAGTAGTTAGTGAAATTGTATTAAAAAATAAATCTATATCTCAAAAACCATTTGACGCACAGATGTCTATTAGTACTCAAATTAAAACTAATTTAATGAGCTATAAAGTAGTTTACGATGTTTATCTTCGTAGGAGTAATAGTTTACATGAAATTTGCTAAAATAAATTGATTTATAGCTGTTTTTCAAAATTAAAAATTAAAGAGTTTTAAAATTTTCATTTGCCAAATTTATATTGAAATGTAAATATCATAAAAGCTACTACACCTACGAAGATAAGTATCATAAACTACATTATAGAAAATTAAATTTCCTTTATTTTGAGTGTTGGCAGACATATGTGCGTCTTATGAATCTAGAGATATAAGTTCAAAAATCCAACTTTTTATACGAACCACTAGAAATTAACAATTTGTGAGTTCATTTTGTAGTCAATTTAATTTGAGCGCTGGCAGACATCTGTACGTTCAATGATTTCTAAAATGAAGTTTTTCATAAATCAAACTTATTGTTGGAACAACTATAAATCAATTTGTTTTAGCAAATATCATGAAAACTACTATTCCTACGAAGGTAAAGGACATAAACGTCTTTATAGTCCATTAAACTAGCTTCAATTTGAGTGCTAAAAGACATCTGTACGTCACATAGTTCCTGAGATATAGATTTTTCAAAATAAATTAACTAACTACTAATCTTTCAGTAGATTTTTAAGAAATTTTGCTTTTTAAAAAGCTATATCTATACCAATAGTTCTGGACGTAAACAACTCTTTTAGGGCTAATATTTTAGCAAATTTACTCTTCTTTAAATAATGTTCTGTTAGATTTTCTAGTGTTGTTGGTGGTTTTTAAGATATAGACCTCCGACTGAAAAATTAATGGTTTTTAAGGTTTTGAAACAGCCGCCATTTTTTATTCCCCCTACCTACACTTGGCAGACTCATCAATTTTGACTAGTAATTATACATAGTTTTCATTAATGTAATCAAAAATTGGGGTGAAATAACTGCCTTTTTCTTCCCGGCTCTTGTACTACTAGTAATTTATCCAGAAACTTGGTCTGAACAATCAAGGATTATTAACTTATTAAAGAACAGTAATTTTTTTTTTCATTACTTTTGAAATCAAAACTACACGCCAAGTTACAAAAAATATGGATATAAAAGAAGATATCAATAATATTCAAAAGGCATTTTAAAATGTAATGTAAAAAACGTAACGCATAACAAAGTTAGTTAATATATTATTGATTTATTTTTCATGTCATTTTTTTAATTAGATGTATCTTTATACTTTATATCAGCATTTTTTGCTTTATTTACATGTTAGGCTTAAACACACATCAGTTTTATATTATCTGTATCTTTTTATCATAAACCAGATGAAGAACAGCAGTAAGGGTTGAGCCGTTGGATATTAAGGAATAGTTGAAACTATTGCTTCTATCCAAATAGATTTCTAAGTTGAAACTACTTCTACTTATCCAAATAGATATTGCTACAATTATATGGCATGTTCTAAAGCGTAAAAAATGGAACCTAAATCTGATTGTGAGAGTAAAAAATAATCGATTTAAAACATCTGTAAACAGAACTGAAATTAAGCAAAACTTGGTACTGGATTCTAAACGTGTAATTCTAAAGAGGCAACTTGTAAGCAAAAGGAAGATTATGTAGTATGTAGCATCGACGAATGCTTACACGTAGTAATTTAAGAAAAACGAACTACAAATAATCAATCTCATTATCATATATTACAAATACATTACACATCATATAACATACTCATCGTTACATGATGTTTTACATGTTGCTATACCCTTGATGTGTAACGTGTCCAATGGTGTAATCGGATAACCAAGACACTAAAACCGTAAGAAATAAAATGAAATGATGAAAAACATGTAATTTATTTAAAATTTTCATAATTCACTTTAATTCCGAAGCAATACATAATTAAAAAACCTTAATTACGAATTAATTAAATACGATAATTTATTTATAATCTTAAAATTCTTTCTTGAGACTGGCAATTTTTTATTAAATAATTCGAAACACTATCCAAATTATAGTCTCAAAACTTTTATTTCTTTTACACGTCCAACGTTTCGGCCATCTTCAGGGACAATCTACTACAAAAAGTTTCCATTATATGTATGATCCTACAACCAATTTAAATATTTAACATTATTATTTATAATTTACCTTACCTCAATTCACTATGAAACATATAATTTAACCATTCCAAAAACAACAATAATATTACAACAATATAAATACAAGAAAAGTGTATTAATAGTGTTTAAAGAGAAATAATTTTGACTGTGGTTTTTAATGGATATTTGACTTATTAGATATAAATGTTTTGACCTGGGCAGAATAGCCTGTATGAAGTTTTTGGAATGGTTAAATTATATGTTTCATAGTGAATTGAGATAAGGTAAATTATAAATAATAATGTTAAATATTTAAATTGGTTGTAGGATCATACATATAATGGAAACTTTTTGTAGTAGATTGTCCCTGAAGATGGCCGAATTGGCCGAAACGTTGGACGTGTAAAAGAAATAAAAGTTTTGAGACTATAATTTGGATAGTGTTTTGAATTATTTAATAATAAATACGATAAGTTAATGCAGTTAGGGACTAATTATATTTGTAAATTGTATGAAATCAAAAAGAAAAGAGAGAATTCGGGTTTAGAATTTCATTGAACACTAAAAAACTATAACAAAAAATGTAAGAATCACTATCCATAAAAAAATAAGGGAGATATTTTCCATCATATATAAAAAAGCAAAATATTTGTATAAAATTTCAAAATAAATTTATCATAAGTAATTAACAGAACATCTTCATCATTAACATTTGGTTTAATTTTCTAGCACATTGGTTTTTTTATAATTCACACCTCCACGTTATCAAATCCACAGTAATTAGAGTTTAGCCTGTAAAACGACGAATGACGAAACAGCATGTACATGAAGAAACAATTTTATTTTTCAGTATTGCCTTAATGTAATTAAACCTTAATCAAATTCATTTTATGTTAGATTATAATAAAATTCAATTAATAAAAGCTCAGATACATTAAAAGTATCCACGGGATCTTTAGATCAAAGGGAAATATAATAATTTCGTAGAAATTAATTTAGGCTTTTTTGGAATCAGAACATGTACACAAAAGTTTTTGATATTTTTATTTAAATTTTTTGCCTTGACTTTGGTACATTCACCATTTGGCTATTAAACATTTAAGTAAAATTTATATATACATGATTAATAAAAATATTAAAGCAATATAAAAATAACCATACACCACTTGGGACCATCTTATTATATAAATTCCGCAATTAGAACTACATGAACATCATTAAAAAAACTTTATTTGTAATGGGATCATTTTTTTTTTTTTAATGAACCGTTAGTAGATAAAAGTTTTAACTAGGACAACTCTGCTGCTTATTTAGCCATAGTTTTGTCATTAAATATTTTTTGTTCTGCAAAACATTGGAGGAGATTGGTGGAAAAGAAATTTTAAAGATGGGGAGTACAGGTAAAACCGTTGGGTAACTTTAATCAACGGGGACTTGCATTAACCAGAGGAACCTAATGGGGGACAGAAGCGGAGTACATAAAAAAAACGTTAGCCATCCTCGATCTACAGGAACTCAGAATACAACGAAGTAAAAACCAGAAAAGAGAGTGAAATTAATATGAAAAGAATTAATGCTGCTGAAAAATACAAATGTTAAGATTAGGAATTTTATTAGAAGATATTAAAAATTTTCAAGACATGATATTACCACAATCAAAAATATTAGTAACAGTAGTAGCGAAACACGACAAAGAAACAAAGTGATCAAAATAGTAACACCGCTTGAGAGCCAAACTGGACCCAATAGCTCGGATGTTGTCTCCCTGTAAATGGGATAAATATGTGAAATCTCTCTTTTAAACAAGTGTGTGGAGTCGTGTCTAAGAATAATATCAGTCGCTTCCGTTTAGTCGGAATCTGCAGATAGCATCAGTGACTTTCCTTACTTTAAGACTTCGTATGAAAATCCATAAATTTGTTGATTCATAAAGCAAACCCACTCCACACATGTCGTCTTAGGTTCCTCATCTACCTAAAACAGAGGTACAATCATTAGGAGGACTCTACCCAGCAGCACACGAACACTCAACCATTGATGTTGACAACCACAATCTCAACGAAGAGAGTCCATTACACTAATAGCCGAGGCCCAATGCAACACGTGAAGTGAGACCCCTTCAAAACAATATACATCTAGAATGTCAACCACTATTTATATGGTAAGCAAGAACTTAATAGGATACAAAAACCTAGGAATTTGCGGACCAGAATATTAGCCTGTGAATGTGGCAGTTCTCTGCACGAATTTTCTGACACTTATTGTAAACAAAAATCGTTTAATTATGATTTTGTTGGACGAATTTCAGATTATCTAGCTTCCCTAACAACCCTTCGACAATATATATATATATACTGTTTAACCTATTGCTTTGAACAGCCGTGATGAAGCCCTACAAAGTTGGGCGAAACGTCGGACATTAAATAGTTAAAATCTATTTGTTATTTTTTGACCTAAATCCTGGCCATCTTCTTATAATTAAGTTTTACGGTCAACTATATATACACATAAAATACTTTAAGTATTGGTAAGGCGCTTTTCTATACCACCGAGCTCACTACTTCTACATGGACTTACTTCCCCCAGACCCCCGACAAGTATTCCACGGCGACTGATCAAATGGATCAACTTACATGATACATTCACTTGACTGATCCATCATGAATCCACTCTGACGAATATTGAAAAGTTTCATTATTTACTATGTGCCTTACGTAGACAAGACGCGACACTTAAGTTTCTTCTGATAGACAAGAATTATGAACAAGCATGAACGGAGCATTTACAGAATTATGAAAATCCTAAGGTGCTAGCTTCGCTGTTCATTCATAATATAATCGACTGCAATATAAAGGAAACGAAGAATGGGCCAAAGGATATAATCAAATCAAGCTGAAGTAGCCGACAGTACAGAGTGACTTAAGACGATGATACAACTAAGCGGCAAAAGCTGCATCATTGCTCCAGCCATCTGACTCCTTGGATTTTTAGACTAGATAGACTTTTATTGACTAATGACAATACAAATAGACAACGAATTGGACGTTCTCGACTAACCCAAGAATACTTGCTGTAAGGGACATCTAGAGCAACATGTAAATTTGTAAGGTACCATTAACTGTTAAACAAATACTGACAGGCTACAGGCATTTGATTAACAGCGGATTACCATACCATTGTCAATTTTATTAAACGATAAGAGCACTCATATTCAAGAAATATATGATACCTTAAGAAAACAGATATGTACGAATACATATAACTAATTTGATTTATTTACATCTTTGTCATATCAATTAATGTTAATTACCATTATCGATTGAATACATATAAATAATTTTCTTTTCTCTTTTAGTTTTTTCATCTAGATTTATGTATGTTTCATTATATTAATTATTACTATGAAATTAGCATATATATTTTAGTATGGATATGATCATATTAGGAATGTTTCCGAGAGGTCAGTTAATATGAATAGGCAAACATCTCCTTCGCTGAGGATTGTCTTATATTAAAAAAGAACATGACACTATTCGACCTGTAAGATTTCATCCTAGACTTGCTAACCTTAGCACAGGACAGTATATATTAATACATATAAAAATAATATTTACAACAAAATAGAATGGGTAACTTAAAACATAAAAATCATTTTTTATTATTAAATAAGAACGAAATTATATTAAATCCTACTTATACAAATCAACTATCTATTTCAGAAAAAAAAATTAATGATTTAAACACACTAATGCGTTTATCTATCGTGTCACCCTGCGGTACACCTGATCACTTAGAAACATAACCACAACTGTCATTGCTTTGTCGGTATCTACCCAATTTACAGATTCGGCACAGAATTTTACCGCTCCTCTCGTACAAAAAGTAGACCAATATTATTTCTTAATTTTTTAAAAAATATTTCTGATTTTCTCTATGAAAATAATTTTGAAGATTTTTTATTTCTTTAATAAAGATAACATGGTAATAAAAAAAAAAAGTTATATCTCATTTCTTTGTTCCTTGTTAGATTAAGTTTATTATTATTTCATTGTATTATTTAATTTATTCATGTATACCTGCCACATCCTTTCTAGTTTTAAGTTACACCCCTTTCCCAAGTTATTCTCAACTTCCTAAAATAATATCGCATATATTTAGATCATAAGGTGTAAACTATTTTTAAAAAAAGAAAGTATAAACAAAGCTTAGTAAAAACAAGAAACCGGTAAAATCAATATTTCTAAATTAAGTGATTTTTAGAATTTTGGCATAAAATTGTGGGATTTTCACTTCAGTAACACTTTTGATGATCATGGACTGAAAAAGTATAGGTGCAAACAACTCATAAATGCATATACATTTATTTTTTTTAAAAATGTAACGCACCATTGTTTTGCAGCAGTTCAAAATAAAAAAAACAAAAAAACAAAGATGTTTAGACATAGGACGAAGTTTATTAGCAAGTTAGCTTATCGAGGTACGAACCTGTTAAGTTAGCAGTAGATATAAGGCCTTTCGTGCCTGCTTCACTTATGATCGCAACTAGACACTGCACGCGAGGCAACTCCCTAAGCACGAAGCATTAATAACCCTTTTTGTCAAACTCACCTTAACTTATGATACGTTATCAATTTAGCGTGAAATACTTAACCTATTCTGAACAAAATTTTAATATTTTTAAAACAATAATGTATAACTTAATTTTTAAAAAAAGTAAGAAAGAGGTTACACGTGTATATATATATAACTAATATAAGTGATTAAAAAGTGAAAATAAAATATAAATCTTAATGTAAATGACTAATAAAGCAATTATATTTTTTCCACCATGACTACATGCAACACTTTTTTTTTTATGCTACATAATTTTTTTTCCTGAATTATTACATTATTATCATATCTTCCTTTATCAATTTGCTCTTTTATTTTTTCCTTCACCTCCTAACTGTATACTTTAAATTCTATCTACTTCTCATTCATCTAATATTCCTCCTTTACAGAGACTCATGAAACACAAATACCCAATGTATTATACAGATTATTGACTATCAAATTTTCGTTAAAGCTTTCAAGATGAACACATAAAAATTAAATAATAATAAAAAAAGGAAATTACAAATAAATGAAAAATTTGAATTTTTGATGACTGCACTCCCCCCCCCCCCCGATCATCTTTTCTCCACTTATCAATGTACGGTCAACTATCTATATCTTATTATAATTCATGAAAGTTTGGTTCGCACTACAAATTTAATTTAATTTTTAAAAAATACTAGAAAATCTCTGCGCTAAAATGAATTAACTTTTTTGAAGGCGTATGAACCCATCTTTTCATATGAGAAGACGGTTGTTTTGTATAAACGCTTATGATCAGAGAGTAAACAATGTGTATGCTAGTACTGTACCTGTAACTTTAGTGGTTTTTTTTCATATATTGGTGCAAAGAAGAAATTACTCAAGAAGCAATACAATTTAACAGTAGGAAAAATATTGCCCTTTCCAATCTTAAACATTGTTACGAGTTATACAAAACGCCTATCAACTTTAGGGTAGTGTTTGGAGTAGGTTCAGGACGTGATGTCAGTATTACTAAATAAGCTATGAGGGAAATAACCACGAAAAATAAACCATTGCCAGCGTGCAGTATATA
>NW_027112716.1:88728-94951 GCF_000696795.3 Halyomorpha halys | reverse complement strand
TGCGGTGTATACGTGACTGCATACAATAATAGTGAAATTAGTTTGAAATTTAACTGTACCTAGAAATAAGTGAAAATTAATTTCTCTTAATGGATTCTTATGCAAAAAGGGTTGAAAAATACGATGCTAGAAAGTTCAGTACTTAATCTGGACAAGGACATAATATAAAAAAGGCTAAGGAGCCCTGATATTCTAGATTTTACAAAATGGCCACCATATCATTTTTTATTTGTTTATTGCCAATAACTCATTAAACATTGCAAGTAGCTAATATATTATCATAACCTATTTAATAGTGCATAAAAGTAGCTTTTATATGAAACTTAAAAGAACTTTGTACGTTCAACAATTCCGAAGATACAATTTTTTCTAAATCCAATATACTTTTCTCCAAAAAACAAGAAATAATTTTTAAAAAAAAATTATTATAGAAAATATCACAAAAACCATTAAGTATTTAATGAGCTTCGAATTAAGCCCTAATAGAACTCAACGTTCAATATTTTCCTTGATACAGTTTTTTTCAAATACAATACTTTTACCTAAGAAACGAGAATTTAACACTATGTGAATTCATTATTGGAAATATCATGGAAACTGATAATCTTACGGAGATGTTCATCATAAACTTACTTAAGGTGTATTTAACTAGCTTCAGATTAATTGGTAATGGACATCTCTATGTCAAATAATTCACGAGATAACAAACTTTTGTTGAAGATATGACACAGTTTCAAAGTATGCAGCAAAATACCAAAATCGTGCAATATTTATACGCACCGTTGTAAGAAAATAAATGCCTTAGATTATTATTTCATGACATAATGTGATAATTTATAAATAATCAACTTGTTAAAAAATAAATATTAGTGTTTAAAAAACTATATCACGGAAAATATTGAACGTAAAGGTCTGAACGTAATTGAAAATTAGGGGTCCATTTGAAGATCGTTTAGTGTTTATGATGATTATTTCCCAACAAAAGTATTTTTCTCAATATTTGCCAAAATAAATTCACAAATTTTAGCTTAGCGCTATTTGAAAAAAATATATTGGTGTTTGAAAAACTATCACGGAAAATTGAACGTAATGAGTTCCATTAGAGCTAAAATGTTAAAAAATTTAGTTTTTACGCTTAGTAGTTTTCAAGATACTATAAAATATACAAGCATTTATAAAATAAAATAACCGCCCAGTTTTTTACCTAGAATAGTTCAAAAATACTTTTTAAGGGCATTCACTGGTCCTCTTTAATAGTCAAAGTAAAAAACTAAATTGAATTTTTAACAGTTAAACTGTTGAAAAATATGAATTCACTTAAAAAAAAATATTTTCAAAGTGAAGAGAAATAAAATCTGAAACTTTTAATAGGTAAACTTTTTGTTTCTGGATATAAAATACTCGATAAAAAAAGTGATGTTATTTTTGTTGTAAATGGGTTTCTAGATAAAAAATATTAAGAAAAATGCACTAAACTGGCACTGGAAGTCAAATTCTGGTAACGATAAATTTCCTTGTAAAATTCGAGATTAAATATCTTGTTAAATTCTTATCAATCCATTAAAAAAAATACTATTTTACATATTCTAGCTCCGGATATTGCATATGGAGTTATCGGCTATACGCCTAAACGTGTATATCAAGCATATACAACGCTAGGTAGTAGTGAACTTTTTACAAACGTCTTTTACAAATAGTTTCGATTAGAATCCACTGAAATAAATTAGTTTAAAATTACTTCTAGGTTAAATTCCCAATTTTTCTTGACTACAATATTAAGAGAGCTGTTTCCTTGTCAATTTTTTTTCTATCCCTAACCACGTAAAAAAAATTGGAGACATAGCTGTTGTTGCTGTTTTGTTATTCTCTAGTTATTCAATTATTTGTTTAATTTTTCCGCCTATATTTATTTACAATGAGTACATATTTGTTATTATTATATCCACTTTAGTTTTTATTTATCTTATTTTAATTCTATTATTACTTTTTTGTATTTACTTTTCTCCTTATCTAATATGCACATATAGTATGATTGAGAACATACAGCTTTTAGACTCATTGCCCTTGGGTGTGAAAAAAAAGCTTGAATTTGCAGCAACTTTGCTGAAATAAGAAAGTATGGTCACCTTAATACAAAGATAACGAGGGCATTTCCTAATATGGGTCACTTAAATACGAGGGCTGTCCAAAAAGTTATAGACGTTTTGAAATAAACAATTCACAAATTGAAA
This sequence comes from Halyomorpha halys, assembly GCF_000696795.3. NCBI lineage: Eukaryota > Metazoa > Arthropoda > Insecta > Hemiptera > Pentatomidae > Halyomorpha > Halyomorpha halys. The sequence goes on along the minus strand of NW_027112716.1, from coordinate 92,720 downwards.
AACTCAAATTATATTATATAAATTTGAAAGGTACACTCTTAATCTATCTTTCTACATAACTGCCACTCAAATTGAGACATTTATTACACCCTTCCACAAGTTTTTCAATACCCTCTCTGTAGAAAATCCCGTCACTTGTGAAGTGCGGTCTGTGATTCGGTTTTTGTTGAATCGATCAAGGAGCACTTGATACAATAATAATTTCAGGGATCCGCTCGTTACTAAGCCCTACAACCTAACAAGCCCATCTTATACTCTGAGGTCTTGAATTGTAATTTGCAAGGGAGGAGTTCCCTGAATTCAGTTTTGTGTAGTTTTCTGATTTCACCCTTTTTCGGACCTATTATTTTACGTAATACTTTATTTTTGAAAACCTTAAGGCGCTGTTCATACTTTACTTTAAGAGGCCACGTCTCGTATCCATAAAGAACAGAGGGAAGGATAATAGTTTTGTAAATTCTAATTTTTAAGTTTCTCGATAGAAGGTTCGAATTAAGCAATTTCGAATTTGAAAAAGGCATTTCCCGCCTTCAACCTATCTTTTATTTCCTCATCAATTTCGTTTTTTCTGAGTAATTATCAAATATATATTATTTTTTTACAAGTTTTTATTATTATTCTTCGTTAAGTTATTAAGGTCATTGCCTCAAATATTACAGTTTTTGTTTCATGCCCTCCCCACAAAAAAGGCTATAACAGCGTTAGATCTGTAGAATGTGAATATAAAAAATATCTAGTTCCATTCAGCCAAAGTTACTGTGGAAGATAGATACCGAACCTGTCCCAATGCTAATGGTTGTTAAATAAAAAATATTTGTAGTGAACATAAATATTTATAGTGCATTAATAAAATAGTAGGAATTTATATAATTCTGACAATAAGAACCTAAATAATTTATACCGATGCAATCTTCAAGATATAAATAGCTCTTTATATATACGGTTTGTTTAAGAGTTAAAAAAAAAAAAAAATTGTTTAACTAATAGTTTTGTGAATTCTAATTTTTGTAAATTGCAATTTTTAAGTTTATGGATAGAAGGTGCGAGGGTTTTGAAATTAGCAAACATAACAAAACAAAATAACAATTCCAGCCGTCAACCTCGCTTTTATTCCCTGGTAAACTTGGTTTTTTTTTTGGTGTTTTTTGTTACCGTAGAACCTAAGTACTTGAACGTACCTGTTTAAACGTATTTCCTCCTATATCTAAATCACCGAACATTCTCACGTTTCTACTGTTAACCATATATTTTGTTTTATCAGTACTTATTTGAATAGCTGCTTCCTTACTGGAGTCGATTAGCGCGGTTTTATTTAGTTCTATAGTTTCTTCGTCCTCACCCAATAATACCAAATCATCAGCATACTCAAGCACCGGTATTTTACTACCCGAAGTTAAACCCTTTTCGGTATTCATCACACTTTTAATGACGTATTTTAGTGCTAGATTAAATAAGATAGGTGATAGAATCTGGACCTCAAAATTATAAAAATAATGATACCGATTCGTAACTTATTTAACGTTTCGGTCATGGACATCCGTACGAGGTTTACTATCTTTTTTGGTATTTCCTGTTCGATCAGAATTTTGGAAATCTATTTAGTTGAATATTTTAACAATGATTTAATCAATAAAGCGGAAACAATTAAGAATAATAATAATTACTTACCAATTAATTACTATAAGTCATCAAGATGTGAATTATTGATAATTTTAATACCTTCTAGAACATAAAAATTAAAAAATCCAATTAATAAACATGTAGATATTAATGAAATGAATATTACCAGTCATTGCATAATCTCTGTGCCATGAAGTTATGTAAAGTCATAGTAATAGCAACTCAAACAAAAGTTAGAAATTAATTCCAAAATTATTTTTTCAATTTTACAAATGTCAGACAAGGAGTAAATAAGTGGTATTTGGATATTATAATAAACCAAAAATTAATGCTATTTTCATGCTTTGATTTCTATTTCATGTTATTATTCAATGACATTAAAATATTTTAAATTAACTGAAAAATTAGTATTTAATTAAAACCTTTTTGATTGGGTTTATTCTCATTTCCTCTGTATAAGGTACATAGAGCTCTATCCACTAACTAGGCAGCAAACTATTCAGTTTAGTAAATAATCTTGGGCTCTAATTCTGAACTAATCAATATTTTTTTCAACTCGGCTATAGGAACGAAGAAACTAAAAAATATTCTCCAATCGAAGTATCAGAAATGATAAAGCAGTTTTTATTTTACCGTTGACATGGTCCCTCAAGACATGCTCTTCTTAAGTTCATAAATAAATTAATTAAATAAAGACACAAATTAGCAAATACATACTTTTGAAGATACTAGAATAATGGCTTACAATAAACGTTTGTACATAGAACCGTTTCAGAAAGTTCATTAGAAATCGGTGAACTAGGCTGAAAAAAAAACTTAGTTCAAATCAAACGTGTTTCTTTCTTTTTTTTTAAAAAAAAAAGTTCAATCTAGATCTAAGGATTAAGATTTTTTTTTAATTGAAACTGTTACAGTTGCTTCCTCGTAGGAATAAAACTTCCTCTGCATTAAATAAAAAAAGAAATAGACGCTTTAATTATATACTTATTTTATTTTATCAATAGTCTCTCTTTAGATTTCATTAATAACTATATAGTGTGTGTATAATGTAAGCGATTAAATTTTAGAGTAGATTAACTCAGGATTTTTTTAAATAGTTAAATCTTAAATAGTTTTTTAATTCAAATTCAGGGAGATAGTTTTCAATTCAAATAAGTAATATAATAATGGGAGTGGGTAGCAGTGGTAAAGCACTGTACCACTAACTGCAAGGATACGGGTTTGAATCCAGCTGTGGAAAATAATTATTTTATTTTTTACTGTAGCCGTAAGTGAGCCCTCCGGAGTCCACCCAGTCTCGTAAAGTCGGTATTCTTAATTGAGTAAAAATTTAGCGGTTGAACATGATTCTGAATAAATCACCTCCTTGTACAACCGTTGGTCTGGTAACAGTACATCCTCACAAAGTACTCCTTATGGGTTTTAGCGGTCCAGATTTAACTTTATTTATAATAATAGTAATAATCCATATATAAAAATAGTATATAGATTGTAGGAAGATAGGAAGATCCGGGTAGTGGTCAATAAGGATATTAAAATAGTAAAATAAAACTATTTATTGTTAGCCAAAGTATCGCTCCACTTTGCAGAGCTTCGTCAGGGCTCTCAAATTGTAACACAACGGAACACTGACAACTTATTTTTCCATTTTATCATAATCTGACATTTATAACGTTGACACCCTTATTGACCGACACCCGCACTATATTCCTACAATTTACTTCAAACGGCTAACTACCTTCTTCCAATAATAATATATATTATTTATTAGTAATGTATAATAATATAATTTAAATTTAAGTATAATTCGGTAGTTTAAAAATAAAATGTTTCAAATTAGCGGTCAAGCTCCTTACAAAGTATTAGCGGTCTAGATTTAACTTTATTTCTAATAATCCATATATTAAAATAATATATAGATTGTAGGAAGATAGTCCGGGAGGTGGTCAATAAGGGTATTAAAATAGTAAAATAAAACTATTTATTGTTAGCCAACGTTTCGCTTCACTTTGCAGAGATTCGTCAGGGCTGTCAGATCGTAACTCAACGGAACACTGAACACTTATTTTTCCGTTGTATCATAATCTTACATTTATAACGTTAACAATGTTGATACCCTTATTGACCGCTTTACGGACTATCTTCCTACAATCTACTTCATACGGCCAACTATCTTCTTCCAATAATAATATATATTATTTATTAGTAATTTATAATAATATAATTTAAATTTAAGTATAATTCGGTAGTTTAAAATTTAAATTTAAATGTTTCAAATTGGCTTGTGAAATAATTATGAACACTGTTGTTCTTCACCATTAACTTTATCAAATTTCCTTCAAAGTGTTTAGAATAATTCAAAGTTACAGCTT
>NW_027112716.1:79819-88114 GCF_000696795.3 Halyomorpha halys | reverse complement strand
AAAATAAATAATATTCAATTCAATTCTGTGTTTAGATCTTACAATTAGCATGCTACATGTCTGAATAAATCATTTCCTTGTACAACCGTTGGTCTGGTAACAGTAAATCCTCACAAAGTATTGCACTCTTGACTCCTTATGGGTTTTAGCGGTCTAGATTTAACTTTATTTATAATAATAATAATAATAATAATCCATATATTAAAATAATATATAGATTGTAGGAAGATAGTCCGGGTGGTGGTCAATAAGGGTATTAAAATAGTAAAATAAACTATTTATTGTTAGCCAAAGTATCGCTCCACTTTGCAGAGCTTTGTCAGGGCTCTCAAATTGTAACACAACGGAACACTGACAACTTATTTTTCCATTTTATCATAATCTGACATTTATAACGTTTACAATGTACAATACCCTTATTCCGCCACCCGGACTATCTTCCTACAATCTACTTCATACGACCAACTATCTTCTTCCAATAATAATAATATTATATATATATTATTTATTAGTCATTTATAATAATATAATTTAAATTTAAGTATAATTCGGTAGTTTAAAATTAAAATGTTTCAAATTAGCTTGTGAAATAATTGTGAACACTGTAGTTCTTCACCATTAACTTTATCAAACTTCCTTCAAAGTGTTTACAATAATTCAAAGTTACAGCTTCAATTTCCATAACGTTTTTATTTATCAAAATGAATAATATTCAATTCAATTCTGTGTTTAGATCTTACAATTAGCATGCTATATGTCAGATCTTAAGTTGAGAGCCTATGTGGCTAACCGGCTAGACCGAACTGACATGGCGGTTTAGTATTATGATGATTGTTAAAATAAAAAAATACTTTTTAACTCGCGCAGTCATAAAATGAAGGTGAATAAATCTATAGAGCCATCATTCAGACATGACTTTGTAGTCTAAATGTTGTTTTAGAAAAAAATATTCATTCAGTATTTTTGCATATTTTAATTAATATTAAATATTTTGCAGCCTTAATATTATTTTTGATATTGTCTTAAGCTGTAAAATGTATAAATATACATCAAAACAATCTATTGGACCACCAAATAGTACTTTAGTTGGAGTTATCAATTTTACGAGAAAAAGAAACAAAAAAATTATTATTTTGCATCTCTACACTTCGTATGGCGGGATGTTAAAAACCTTAATTTCATTAGAATACAGTAAACCTACCATTGTAATTAAATTTTGTAATTTCTGGAGTAATTTGATAACTACAGACTAATTAATATTATTATGTATTATTTATTATTATTAAGTATTATGAGTTTATACCCTCCTTTTGCATCTCTACACTTCATGATCGTGAAAATATAAATTTGATAGAAATAATACAAAACTCTTTCTCTAATGTTATATCGTTTCAGATAATGCCATTTTATGAAATATTCTAATAAAGGTGCGTTAAAAACTTTTGAATCTGAGAAATTAATTAATTACATTAAATTACTCAATTTATGGCTTTTGAAAACTATCACAGTTTAACGTTTAAAAAATCAAAACAAATTGGTAAATGAAAAAGATTATTTAAAATATTTTTTCTTTGCAAAATATGTTGTTTTCTTTTTCTAAAAAGGCGCACGACAATATTTCCATTAAGTAACATTTAATTGACTATTTCAACTCATGAATGATGTAAATAATTTAAATCTCATTAATTAAGTCGTAATTAGCTTAAATTAAAAAAATAAATTAATTATTTTAACACAAACACATTTGATTCATAAATGATCAATGAATGATAAAATATCAATTAAATAAATATTGTTAAAATTAAAAGTCACTCAAAAGTTAAACATTTTCTTGTACTCCAAAGACAACACCACTTCACAGAACATTTCTTTCACTCTTATTTTAATGATAATACTTTGTAATTTGCCGAAAAACAAAAATAAATAAGAATGAATTCCAAAGTAAACTAAATATTATTTACTAAACAATTTAATTTTCAATCTCTACATTAAATTTAATGTTAATATAAAAATAAATAATCTGTTAGGAGAAAAAAAAGTGGTTTATATGAGTAGATATATACATTATTATTTTAACAATCTTAGTTTTTTGTACTGAAACAATTATTGCTGGTAAATCATAAGCATCACATTTAATTGGTTTTTATCTTTACCCACATAAAATCAAAACAACTAAGTTACAGTTCTATATTAGCTTATATATGATAATTAACATAACAGGTAATCTTAAAATACCAAAGGTAGTAAAAGGTAAGACACAACACGAATTACTTTTCTTCTTCAGTAATTCACTTTTTATTTCTGTTTTAGAGGGTTCGGAAAAAAAACCAAAAAAAAAAAAAAAAAACAGTTCTACAACAATAAACTTGCTATAAAAGTAAATTCAAGATTTTCAGTATAATAAACGATTAGAGTCGCCGAGAGCGAAAATGATTATGTGGTGGATAAGTCAATAACGTTTAACATAAAATAATAACTAAATAAACTTTTTAAATAAATAATTGTGACAAAATAATAACTTTGAATTAAATATTAGTTTTGAAATAATAACTTTATAGTGGTATTTGATATATTAATTAATAATTAATTTTTTTTCAAATTATAATTATTAACTCACGCTGGAGTTGGAGGCCTTGCAGCTGTGTACATGGTCCAAGCACTACTGAGGTTCAAACTTACCCCCACCAGTCCTATATCGAACGCTGTGTCCAAGGAAACGTATCTTAAGGATCTTTTAGAATTATTATTAAATTAATAATGATAACTGGATTATCATTATTTAATTAATACTTTATTCTACATACGGGATACAATAGGTCATATAGACGGTGCTTAATTACGAGCTAAAGAACGAAAGGTAGCCTATAATTAGCAATAATTATATAACAGAAAAAACCTGAACAGATACATTTTATGGATCAAACATAATATAAGCATGTTAGATATACTACAAAGACAAAACATTATCATTGAAATCGGGATCAATTCTTTTCAGAAATTATTTATTCTTTCTTTACCTACTTTGCCAAATTAACTATTAAATTATTAATAGGACAAAAATTAATAGGATATAATAAACATTTTTAGAGATTTGCGGTTTCTTACAAATTGTTTTCATTAAGTAATCAACAGACGATGTAATATTTATGAATATTATTTTTTCATATAGTAGTCCCTATTTTGAAAAATTAAAAAAAAAAAAAAAAAATTGATTTCATAACCGATTAACTATGATGATTAAAATGCAGAAATGATTGTCGGATAATAAGTAGACGAATTAAAGAATTTTCAAACCTCAAATCGGTTGACCTTCAGTACATATTTAACTTATAATATACGTATCAAAACATGAAATATAAAAGATAATAAATTTTATTACCATCTTGATATAACTTGGTTAACAAGTTAAAAACTCGCAATGTGTCATAACCTCTGAGCTACTGGGTCGCTACCCTATTCCTAGTATACTCAGGGCAGACTCATGCCATCATCGATGACACCGCCTTCAGCGGACCCGGCAGCTTATCTTATAATGCCACACTGGCAAACCAAGATTCATATTTGCTGGCATATATACACCCATTTCTTTATTTGTATATATTTAATTAGTATCTTAATTTCTTTTTTTTCCTAGGACAGAAAAAAAAAAAAACTCGCAAAATACGCAGGGGCCATGCTAATCTTCTCTGTATCGTTCCAATTTTAGTATATGTACCGCCGAAGCGAGTACAAGTTTTATTTTTATTTTTTTACAGTTTAAATTTTATTTAATAATGATATTGTGATATTTGGTTCGTATCAAGATTTCGATATCCGTTTTAGGGGTAGACGGATAATCGCCATTTTGTAATTGTGCTTCAGCTCGACGTTACTCCAATTTTGTAATTGTGCTTACTCAATTGTGCGTTATTAAAGTCAATTTATCTCTGTGCTTTGTCTACCCTCGTTTTTGTTTGTCTATTTTAGTTATTTTCTAGTTATTTATTGTCTATTTTTTAAGTTACTCATTCAGTTTTAGTGTTTTATTATAGCGATATTTTATATAGTGAGTTGTGTTTTGTTTACTTTTTTTATTTCTGTTGTGGTGTATTTTTGTTTCTTTTTACTCATATAGTTATGGCTAATGCAGAAAATTTTGAGTGCAACTTATTGTGGCAAATCATTTACCAGAAATTATTCTTTAAAAAGACATATAAAAACCATTCATAGCACTACATAGTGGTAGTGAGTTAAAAAGAATTTCGAATATCGAGCATGTTTACATAAATTCAGTTGTACATGTATAGGTGCTTGTATTAAATGGAACACGTGTAAGCACATTCATTTAGTCTACCAAAAACCTAAAAAAATTGAGTTATCCCATCATGAGACTCCATCACTTAACACTGAGTAATGCAGAGCAAGAAAACAACAATGAAACCAGTTTGGTATTATCTTCTCTCTAAAGTCAATTAATATCAGTGCTTTGTCAACCCTCGTTTTTTTTTTGTCTGTTTTAGTTATTTTCTAGTTATTTATTGTCTATTTTAGTTATTTTTAAGTTACTTATTCAGTTTTAGTGTTTTATTATAGCGATATATTATTTAGTGAGTTGTGTTTTGTTTACTTTTTTTATTGTTTTATTTAATTTACTTATTCAGATTTAGTGTTTATAATGTTTTATTATAGCGATATTTTATATAGTGAGTTGTTTTTTGTTTACTTTTTTAATTTCTGTTGTAGTGTATTTTTGTTTTCTTTTTCTCACATAGTTATGGCTAATGCAGAAAATTTTGAGTGCAACTTATGTGGCAAATCATACTCCAGAAATTATTCTTTAAAAAGACATATAAAAACCATTCATAGCAGTACATATGGTAGTGAATCAAAAAGAATTTCAAATAATGTTGAGCATGTTTACATAGATTGAGTTGTTCGGAAGAACAGTAGCAAGTAAAATGTATTTTTTCTTTTATAAAATGTAAAAAAAAAATCACTGTCATCCACGATGAGCTCCAGCTGCCCTCTGTGCATTGGCCCGGAGTACAAAGCCCAATTAGACAAAGAAGGGAGTGTTACAGTTGAATATTGTTCAACCCATGTTGGCCACAAATTAGAACTGTGCCGTTTGCAACTGCATAAAGATGAGAGGAAAGAGTTGGCTTCAAAAATAGCTATGTAGATTCCTTTTGATGCCATAATCGAAGAAGTGCAAGCTAATCTGACCGACGATATCAAGAGGAAATATCTCGTGACCAAAGCAGATTTGAGAAATATAGTGAGGGAATATTCCTTGGGCAGTGAAAGCATTAGGAACCCTGGTGATGCAACAAGTGTTGAAAGATGGGTTGAAGAACAGGTACAAACAGAATAGCGTCCATTCAGATCAATTTCCTGAATGTAGACCTGATGATTTTATGCTCGCCATCATGAGAGATGCTCAGGCTGGTATGCTTAAGAAGTATGGGGTGACAGTGTATGCATTAATTATACTCATGGAACAAATGCATACAACTTTGAAATGACTACAATTTTAGTAAAGGATGATGTGCGCCATGGATTCCCTTGTTCATTTTTTTTCTCCAACCGAAATGATCAATATGCACTAGAGGTATTTTTTAAATTACTTATAAATAAAGTAGGGGCAAATCAGCGCCAAAGTATTAATGACAGATATGGCAGAAGTGCTGAATGATATGTGTAATGATCAAGAAACCAGAGACTTCGGCCAATATTTCAAAAAGTTATTATATTAAAAATTGCCAATATTGGTTGTAGTGAAAATGCTGGGATTAATACTAACATGCATACAGAGTGGCTGCATGGTATTTTTAAATATTTATTTCTTAAAGGAAAATGGCGAAAATATTAGATGTAACAGTTTATGTTGTAATACGATTTGCGAATCGCAAACTTTATAACAAGATTAATAATTATCGCAAAGGGAAAGTTACGTAAAAATTGAGAAATATCAGAAAAAGACACAAAACATCTCTCCTTATTGACTTCAATAATGTACTAGCATCGTCAAATAGCACACGGCTAATATTTTCACCACTGTCCAAATTTAATGTGTACACAGTGACATTAAATCAAGCAGAATGTAATTGTAAACTTGCATGTAAGCAATGTCGAGCATGTTTACTTAAATTCAGTTGTACATCTATAGAGCACATACATTTAGTCATTGTATATATTGTAAAAGTTTATGCTGTGATACGATTTGCGAATCGCAAACTTTATGACATGATAATTATTAATCGCAATGGGAAAGTTACGTACAAATTGAGAAATATCAGAAAAATACACAAAAAAGCTCTCCTTATTGACTTCAATAATGTACCAGCATCGTCAAATAGCACACGGCTGGTATTTTCACCACTGTCCAAATTTAATGTGTACAAAGTGACATTCAATCAAGTAGAATGTAATTGTAAACTTGCTAGTAAGCAATGTCGAGCATGTTTACTTAAATTCAGTTGTACATGTATAGAGCACATACATTTAGACATTGTATACATGGTAACAGTCTATGCTGTGATACGATTTGAGAATCGCAAACTTTATGACATGATAATTATTAATCGCAATGGGAAAGTTACGTACAAATCGAGAAATATCAGAAAAATACACAAAACAGCTCTGCTTATTGACTTCAATAATGTACTAGCATCGTCAAATAGCACACGGCTGGTATTTTCACCACTCTCCAAATTTGATGTGTACACAGTGACATTAAATCAAGCAGAATGTAATTGTAAACTTGCATGTAAGCAATGTCAGCATATTTATTTAAATTCAGTTGTACATGTATAGAGCACATACATTTAGTCTGCTAATGTTTAAAAAACTTAAACAACAACCATCATAATCTACATCTGCACAGTGAGCATGCCTCGATTCCTAGGAATAAAGGTGCCTTCTTGGATTAACACTGTTGCTGTTTTAAAAGCTATATTATTATATGTTTAAATGAATTTCGTATTTCTTACGAATCTTATTTTCAATGGAGGGTACGAAAAAAAAAAAAATCGCAAAATAACACTGAGGTTTTTAAATAATATTCTATAATAACTTCAATATTTTTTTTCTAAGATTTGAAAGGTTGATAAAAAATGTTGTTTTTTATTAAGTAATCAACAGACTTATGAAATATTTATGAATCTTATTTTTTCATTAAATAGTTTTCTATTTTGGAATTTATTTCATAAGCGATAAACTATGAAGTTCCAATGGCATGATTGTTGAAAAGTAGAAATAGAAAAATTAGCTTGAAGAATTTTTAAATTTTAAACAGATTTAATTTTTTTAGTAAAACATAAAACATAATTAAACTGTATAGAATTATTCTTGTTGACCTTTAGTAAATATTTAACTTTTAATAATTCTATCACAATTTTGAGTCCTCTAAACAAGTTGAAAAATCGCAAAATAATAACACTGTGAGGTTTTTATATAATATAATACTATAGAACGTAAACATATATTTTTTGTTTTTTTAAGATTTGCAAGTTTGGACAAATCCTTTTCATTTGGTAATCAACAGACTTGTGAAATATTTATGAATATTATTTTTTTCATATAATTATTTCTCTATTTTGGAAAATTAAAAAAAAAAAATTTATTTCATAACCGATTAACTAGGAAGATAAAAATGGTTATCGAAAAGTAGTAGAATTCCATAAAAATGGTAAAATTAATGTGAAGAATTTTCAATATTCAAATATATTTAATTTTTTTGGTATAACATGAAAGATAATTAAACGATTAATTTTATTGACCTTCTGTAAATATATTTTTCAAAAAATATATATACAAGATATCATTGATACCAATTTTTGATAATATGCAAAAAATTTCATTTCAAAAGATGATGATGATTCCTCTGAACAAGTTGAAAACTTGCAAAATAATGACAGTGAGGTTTTTAAATAATATGCTATAATAAACCTTCGCCCCCCCCCCCAAGATTTGCATCATGTTGCAAAACATTAGTTTTTTTTCAATAACTAATCAACAGAATTATGAAATATTATTTTTTCATATAATAGTTTCCTATTTCGGAAAATTAAAAAAACATTTATTTCATAATCAATTGACTGTAAAGAAGAAAATGACATGATTGTCGGAAAGTAGTAGAATTGCATAGAAAAATTGAAATTAACGTAAGAAATTTTCAAATCTTAAATAGATTAAATTTATTTGTTAAACTAAAAATAGAAAATATATTCATTGAAATCGGAATCAATTATTTTCAGAAGTTATTTATTCTTTCTTTACCTTCTTTGCCAAATTAATTATTAATAAAAAAAATGT
>NW_027112716.1:62165-79769 GCF_000696795.3 Halyomorpha halys | reverse complement strand
TATATATGCGTTATTATTTATAAGACAAAAATTAATATGTTATAATAAACATTTTTTTAAGATTTGTAGGATCTTACAATTTTTGTTCATTAAGTAATCCACAGACTTATGAATATTATTTTTTCATGCAGTAGTTCCCTATTTTTTAAAATTAAAAAAAAATTATTTTACAATCGGTAAACAATGGATTTGAAAATGGCATTATTGTATTAGTAGACTTCCATAGAAAAAGTAAAATTAACGTAAGGAATTTTCAAACCTGAAATAGGAATCAATCATTTTCAGAAGTTATTTATTCTTTCTTTACCTTCTTTGCCAAATTAATTATTAATAAAAAAAAACATCAACAAACAATGGATTGAAAATGGTATGATTGTAATAGTAGACTTCCATAGAAAAAGTAAAATTAACGTAAAGAATTTTCAAACCTGAAATAGATTAAATTTATTTGTTAAACTAAAAATAGAAAATATATTCATTGAAATCGGAATCAATTATTTTCAGAAGTTATTTATTCTTTCTTTGCCTTCTTTGCTAAATTAATTATTAATAAAAAATATATCAATAAACAATGGATTTGAAAATGATATGATTGTAGTAGTAGACTTCCATAGAAAAAGTAAAATTAACGTAAGGAATTTTCAAACCTAAAACAGATTTTTTTTTTTTTGGTAAGACATGAAAGATAAACTGTATAGAATTTATTTTGTTGGTCTTCAGTAAATATAAACTTTTAATATTCGTATAAAAGCATTAAATATAAAACATATAATTGATACCAATTTTTGATAATGATAATTAGCAAATAATTTCATCCCAAAACATAAATTTTATCATCATGTTCATTCCTCTGAACATGTTATGTTTTTATATAAAATTCTACAATAGCATTATAACAACATCTGCAGTTTTGTACAATAGTTTTTTATTAAGTAATCAACAGACTTATGAAATATTTATAAATATTATTTTTTCATATAATAATTTCCTAAAAAAAAATTTAATTCATAATCGATTAACTAGAAAGATAAAATAGGCATGATTGTCGAAATGTAGTAGACTTCCATAGAAATAGTAAAATTATCGTGAAGAAGTTTGAAAATTCAATGAAATCTAATTTTTTTGGTAAAACGTGAAAGATAATTAAATCGTACAGAATTAATTTTGTTAACCTTCAGTAAATATGTAATTCGTAATATTCGTATCAAAACTTGAAATATAAAAGATATAATTGATACCAATTTTTGATAATTTGCAAGAAATTTTATCTCAGAACACAAATTTTATCATTTTTATTCATATGAACAAGTTTGAACTCGCAAAATAATAACACTCCGATGTTTTTTTTATACATATTCATTAAATTTTACTTTTAACAGTTTAATTATGTGTGATATAAACACCAACATATTTTTATATAACTAGAAGTATATTGTACGTAAAATTGAAACAATTCTTTTAAACGTGTCTTACGGATTTTGATGAAACTGCAAAATATCTAAATCAAAATACTTTCAAAATTAAACGAATAAAAAAAAGTGTATATAATTTATTTTTGGGGCAACATATTGTACTGAAACCATTTTAAAATTTTAAAAAATGAATCATTTTTTTTTTAATAATAATTTTATAGCTCAGGAAAAATATCGATTTGTTTTTTAAACCTCGACTCCAGCACTGTAAATGAGATTATCGTAAATCTATTACGAAAAATAAATAAAATGACTTGAAAGTGAGGGTTGGTCGAAATTTAACGATTTTTTCGAGAAGTGTGATCTAAATCTGAAATACGTTTTGGCATAAACCTATGGTTTCCAATAGAATCTTTGTTATAAAGCCTTTGATATTTTCGGGAAGCATAGAACTTTCAGATTTTAGATTTTAGTGCAATAAAACGAAACGATTTTTTAAAGTAAGAAATCCAAATTGCAGTTCAATTTTTCAACATTTTTGATTGATTCAATATTTTATTACGCTTGGCACTAACATATTTCGACAGCCTATTTTATTCAAGTCTTCAACTTTACCAAAGGGACAATCAGGTCCGAAATAATACTTCTGACTTGATCAAAACTATAGATATAAATTAAAATGTTCTATACACATCTTAACTTCCCGATTTTCCTTGTATCAGGAAGGAGTTGGCCCCAAATATTGATATATAGAGACAAATATTTTGGAATAAAGTTTACCAAAAAAGTTTCATCAAAATTCGTAAGAAACCTCTATAATTTACTTATAACTTCACGTCAGTTATGAAACTGCAGAATTTCATAACTGACATAAAGTTATAAATTATTGAATGATGTTCGGAAAGCTTTATTATGCTAATTTATGATGTAATCCATCGTATTTTATTTTTAGTAGAAATTTATTCTAATAGTTGTAATATAGATTTCTTTACATATTCTGAATTGGTGGTATTGTCCACTTTTTGGAAAACTATCAGGGAGAAGTTTTAATGCTATTAAAATCTTCGATTCGACCAATTAGAAACAAAGTGATGAAAGAAAATAAAACATTAGGGGTATTCATGATGTTGTGTAAAATATAAAACGTTTTAATATGCTAGATGTTATAATTATAGGATTGTGAGGAGCCCAATTTGAAGTCAATGCTATATTTTAAATGCAGAGGATCTCCAAGCGGATTTTCTGGGCAACTTGATTTTTAACCTTTCCTTCCAAACCCTTCTAAAATTTAATATTTTTTATTTACTTTAATTATTAATTAGTTTATATGCCTTAATTATTCCGAGTTTATCCTCTTTTTCATCTCTATACATCATACAGCGGGATGTTGAAAATCGCAATTTGATAGGAATAATGTAAATTTCTTTTTGAAATTTAAAAACCACAGACCAATTAATCTTATTTTTAAAAAAATATCTGAATTATTTATTATGAATTTATACCCTTTTGCGTCTCCACACTTCATACGGCGGGATATTCAAAATGTAAATGTACCTCTTTCTATAAAGCTATACTGTTTCAGTTGATGCCATTTTAAGAAATAGTCGAAAAAGGGGGCGCGTTAAAAAGTTTTGAATGTCAGAATTTCATTTAATGACTCATAATTCCTATTTTAGATCAGACTATTCAATTCATGACTTTTGGGAACCATCACAGTTTAAGGTGTTTCGAAAATCGAAACAAATTGGTAAATGAAAAAGATTATTAAAAATAATTTTCTTTGCAAAATCTGTTGTTTTATTTCTAAAATACAAGGTGCAGTCAACAAAAAACATACTTATTCGTGACGACGTTTCGACCTGAATCTCAGGTCTTCGTGAGGGCTATAAAACATAAAACCAAAATTCACAGAAACATAAAAAATAAAAGAAATAATTAACTGACAAATTTGGAAATATGCATAACAATGAATTGAAAATAAAATCGATTGATAACCATGGAATTAGACAATAGCAGATTGATAACAATGAAAGATGAAATATAATGTTATATAGGTAAAAAGAAATTTTGTTATCTGTTCGGTATAAAGCATCACCTGGCTAGAGTGTAAGTTATCTGACGAAAATAAGTTGGGGAGAGAAAGGGGTTTGAGATATCCCAAAGATTTTACTGTAGACTGTAATAAATATTATAGCGACTCTAATAGCTTTAGGAAAGTCTATATCTTAGTAAAGAAAGCAATAGCAGTCTATGGTATAATCTTTGAAATACGTCCAATTTTAAATAATAACTTTTTTGGCAAGATACGCCATTTTCCATTCAAATCAGCGATATATTCTCAAAATTTATTTATATGGTAGCATAGATTATTTTTAATAGTTAAATGTGAATTATAAACTACTATAGGTTGAAAAAGAACTGGTACAGATCGAAACAAATATATTAAAGATGCAAAGAAGTGAAAAAGGGTGAAGTTGATATTTTTCTTTTAAACAATCAGGTCATCATTCAAACCTATTATATTTTTATTTATTTAATATTTATATTAAAAAAGACAATGTACGAATGTATTTACTGTACAGACTAAAAAACGTTGTTTTCTAAAGATAATAGGGGCCGTAGTAAGCTAACTAATATCTGCATCGTTTGAATATGCACGTTAAAAGTATAATATAAACAAATAAATATAAACTAATACTAACTATAAATAACCTATTACAATGTAAATTAATATACTGTGAAATTAGTAGAAGTAAATACATTACAAAATATACAATCATGAAATTGTACTGTTGCCTATGTATACCGAGAGCGTTCACATAATTTTGGAATAAAGTTAATTTTATACAACCCAAGTAACTCTTTTTGTGAGCTCAATGTTACGTGTTTTTAATTTTAAAGCAAAATGAATACATTAGCAATCATGGCTTCAAACTAGTAGGTAAGGGAAGAAGAAATAAGAATTTGCGAGCAATTCTTACCAGAGAATGAATAACAACAAATAATCATTATTAATTAATAATTATTAATCGTTATTAATTATTACTATTCTTAATTATAAATTAATTTTTTTATACGTATAAATCAAATTCTGAACACAGTGAATATATGATATATTTATCATTTTTCTTTCATATATTACATTATGTTGGTTCAAATAGTTTTTCAGTTTTTTAAAAACTATTTACATATCTTCTTATCTATAAAATATTATATTTTATCTTTCATTGTTATCAATCTGAAACTGTCTAATTCCATGGTTATTAATCAACTATTTTATTTTCAATTGTTATCTATATTTCCAACTCTGTTATTTATTTATTGTTTTTAATTTTTATGTTTCTCTGATTGA
The DNA here is from genome assembly GCF_000696795.3 of Halyomorpha halys. NCBI lineage: Eukaryota > Metazoa > Arthropoda > Insecta > Hemiptera > Pentatomidae > Halyomorpha > Halyomorpha halys. The sequence goes on along the minus strand of NW_027112716.1, from coordinate 75,005 downwards.
TGGTTGTTGTACCTTTTTATTTTACAGCCTTGAAATTCATAAATTTGTGTTTAATTGCTGAGTGCACCCTCTAACCATCTTTACTTCATATTTTTGATAATTTCTAATAATCAATTTCAATCCTTAATTCCTAATAATCATTTAACATTTTAAACTAGACTATGAAACTGAGAGTATCGTATCGTTAAGTTACTAGGGTTCTTAGCTAATATTTAAATAACAATTAAGCATCTATATCACTAACGAAACACTTCAGAAAATATTTTAAAAATATAAAATTGATAGCTTTTCCTTGAAAAATACGTTTTTAAACGAATTACATTGATATACCTTAAAGATTTTGCCTTAACTTCTCATTGTTTTTTTTAGGCTACGTATACAATTTTAGATATGAACAAATTAATTAATTAATACATTTAATAACACAAAATTCAAATGGTCCACTCTATTTATTTTAACAAACCTGCAAAAGTTTTGGTCTTAGGCCATTCTCAAGGAGACAACCTTAATCACCGATATCATAATTCCTTAAATTGTTTTTTTCGCAGTCTAATTCCTCATGAAATATAAACTTTATAATTACAATACGAAAACTAAGCAAAAATAGTTTTTCCTTTACAATATTAACAATCAGCATGTTAAATCAGTAATTGAATACATTTATGTTGTTAACATGTAAGAATAATAATACGAATTAAGTGAATTACAACCTTGTTAGAAAAGAGATAGCCTTACCAAAGCTACGTATTTGAGATTTAAAACATAAAAAATTCAAGTTTGGAAATACTTGAGATAGTGTTTGTCTTCAATTTAAAGGTTCAGTAGTTATTAAGTTCTTTTAGAAACCTTCTTCCAATGACAACAGTCTTTGAATGGTTTTTTTTGGCATTAGCAGAAAATGTCTATCCGAGTGAATTTAATGAGATAATAGGTAGGTTTTATAGTAACCACTATTCCTTTAGATGTTTTCAACTACACATAGAAAATATTTTTTTACTTTCATATTTTTTAACTTATTAATTTCCATTTATTAAATTAAGTAAATTTTCATAGCTAGTACTGATTCAAAATTATATTTCAGTTTAATTAAATTAAAAAATTATATTCGTGAACAATGATAAAATTTGAACGAAATTAACTGAATTTGAATGAGATTACCGTTCTAAAACAATCATTGATTAAAGAACTATGAGTTAACTAACAACCTATTAATAAAAAAAGTTTAAAAACATTTTCGTTATGGCTAATATCTACTATAACCATATAAATCGGGGAGGTTCAAATTCTTCGGATTTGTATCTAGTCGAGATCCAAAATATTTAAATACAAAGCTACAATTTTAGACTTAGCTGCTGATCTATTGATACTACTTTTTTATCTAACTAATAATATAGTTTAATAGCAATTTAAGTTTCATATTCTTCGTATTATCAGTTTTACAGCATGATATTTCAAATGGCGTTATTGTACCTCAGTAAAAGAATAATAATATAACAAAAGAATAATAATATAACAAACAATATAAGAATAATAATATAACAAACAATAATCCACAAGAATAATAATATAACAAACAATATATTTTTATTCAATTCGACACACTTACATCAAAGATATAGACGAAGACAGAAAATAAATATGAGGAAAAATATAGTCGGCAAAACTGTAAAACCACATGAACTGTCAATTTCAAATATATCAAGACAGGTTAAATTATATTTAAAATATAATTCTTTTTTTCTCACATAAATTTATTATTATTTTAAATAGCATATACTAAAATAGAAAAAGATATAATACCAAGTCGAAAAAATTGATAATTAATAATAATATTAATTATAAAAATTCACACATAATTAAAAATTATAAATTAAACTTTATTAGAAGTATGTAGTTCCACACTTTTTCCCACTAAAATATTTAGAAATTAATTTATATTTTCGTACAGAAGATCGACATGACAAATCTTATTTCTAAATACAACCCAAGAGGAAGCGATAGAAAAAGAAAATACTCCATCTTTAAGGTCTATTATAATCAATTAATTATATTTCACGAAAATTATTTAGTGTATAAACAAAAAAATCCCTTCAATTATGTAAAGTTTTAGTTCTTATAAAATCATATACTTTACTAGGCAAATCATATTTAAGACCTAGACTGCAAATTAATTTTTAAACACTTCTTATATAAACCTATATAAGCACGGTTTTATATTTGTCGAATTTAAGACGAATCTAACACCAATGTAGCAGGAATGAAATATTTTGGTTATAAACGAACTTAGTTCACCAATAGATCATAAGGACTACAAGGCAAACTGAATATATATATATATATTTTTGAGGGGGGGGGGGGTTTATCATATATAAACGTTTATTTTACTGGACTAAATAAAATACTCAAAGCACACTTTCTCTCTATACGTGAATAAATTTACCAAAAAGATTAGAGAATTATAAAACTACGGATTTGGAACCTATTGGAAAAGATAACGCTCATGTTTACAGAAGTCATACATAAATATTTGAATCACTTGACTATTAAAAAAATAAATAATTTAAATGCTTAAATTTCCGTTTCATCTTTATTTTTTGTAGCAGAATTAAAAACGAATTTGGCAAGCAATAAGTGAATTCACAGTGACTGGGCAAGTTAAACTGAATTAACGAAGGAAAATAATTATTTTCTTGAACCATTCTTGGGTATTCGGAATAATAATTTTTCGAAAAACAAAATAATTGAAAAAAAAATTGGCGGAATTTATTATTTCCAAAGATAATAATCCAATATTAGACAATTTCGAAACAATTATATGAAAAATATACTTACAAAACTATCACTTAGTACACTGTGAGTCATTAAAAACCAACAATACAATTTCATACGACTTTAAAAAATCAACCGGATCATTCTTTTAAGTTGGTGTCACAACTTTAGCGATAATGTATTCCAAAATTTAATTCAATTATAGCGATGATGTATAAGAAAATATTTGGTTTGAAAGAGCATTAATTTGTCTCTCTCTCTTTTTTTTTCATGCAGGTAACAAATGCAACGATAGCAAAAAATCTAGGAATATTAAAAACATGGTATCTTGTTAATGTTAAATCAAATAATCTGGTACCTGAAAATAAAGGCGAAATTCTAATGCTCTAAGAATATTTCAGTTTTATGTTATATATAATGTGTTAACTGTTGTAGATATCCAATCAATGTAATTTTCAACAGATAAAACCAATTTAATAAAAAAAAAAATTTTTTTCTTGAAAGAGCATTAATTTATCCTTTTTTTCACGCCTAGTAACAAATGCAACGATCGCATAAATAAAATTCAAAATATAATTCAATTATAGATATCTGCATTCAATAAAAAAATCTAGGAATATTAAAAACATGGCATCTTGAAGTATAACATATTCTCAAGAATAGATTAAATAAATGAATAATGTTTTGATTCAGTAAATTAAACGTTATATAGATTATGAATTATAAGTGCATTCTCAATTCAGTATAGTTACGTTAATTTTTTCTCCTGTAGATATCAGAAAACAAAAGTGATTAGGCAAACGACCTTTTGCTGTTGATATCATACGAGTTCAAAAATAGAAAAATATATAAACAAAATATTCAAGCTATTTCAAATTTAATTATAAAAAAAGCTATCGATCATATTGCCAATTAGGGAATATAGGTATGTAATTCAGACATAAATAATCTCCAAGAAGATGGATGGAGAGAAGATATAAAAATTGATACAACGCTTCTTAAAGATATCATGTCGAGGCAAACTGGTATAGATGGCTTTAAAAAAAACAAATTGATCTAATGTCATATGGATTTTATTGATTGAAAAGGTGGTGTTGTGATTAATTAGAAAAAGAAAATAAGGTCTATCGTTAATTAAATGATTCAAAGTAAATCATAACGTCAGATGCGATCTCGTTGCTACTTTTTTTGTTGAGTTCCATCCTAGTGATAATGAAAAACGTTTTTCGTCTGGGTAAGACTTATGAAATTTCCAAATTGTTCACGTACAACTGTTGGGAATGGTAGGTAATCAGATAGCTGATTTGATTTTATCACAGTCAATAAAGTTTTTTTTTTCTAGCGACTCTCTATAAAACGATTACGCTTTAAAGACATGGGCGTGAGTTTCTATTTCAAAACGCTTTCTCGAGCGAATTTATAGAATTTTTCTGTAGAGACTTCATAGAATTTTTAATTTTTCCTTGATTTATATCAAACAGGTTCAGTATTCGGCCATCCTGAGACTGCCCAAACCGATATTAAATCGCTAGAAAATATATATATTATAATTTAATTAAAATATACGATATACTTCATTATCTTTCTAAACCTGCCGGTTGTACAATTTCCATATATTGTTATAATGGAATTGATTGTAAAAGGAAACTGTGGGAAAAAAAAATTGGTTTCTTTCTTTTTATTATATCATGTAATTTATAAATGTCCGATCACGGATTGATTAGTATGTTGTGTAATGTAGCAACCCAATATATTTGGGCAGCATTGACGAACAAACTCTCTCTCTCTCTCTCTCTCTCTCTCTCTCTCTCTCTCTCTCTCTCTCTCTCTCTCTGTCTCTCTCTCTCTCATAAAAAAGTAAAGAAAAGACCATACTTTTGGAATTGCTCTTGTAAATATATAACGAGGATCATACATTTATATAAATATATAACATAGTTCATATAATTGTATGATCACGTATGAATCCCCAAAATTATTCAAAACTTTCCATTATGCTCTATAAACTACATTAAGTAAATATTATAGTTGAATTGATTGAAAAATATAGAATTGTCACACTTAGTTTTATTTATTCCTAAAGCCCTAGAATCGTAAAATAAAAATAAAAATACTCAGTGAATTTTTGGTTGTAAATGTACGCAAATCAAAACCTATTTCATGCGCATACCACTAGAGAAAAAAATAATTACATATAGCTTATAACTAATTTAAAGATTAGTACTTCGTAGCAATGATGCGATTAGAGATGAACAAGGTGTTATACAGAAAACGTGGAACAGTACGACTGGCTTCCAACCGATCCATCTTCGTTCCCAACCTCTGTCCAAAATTTCAGCTTAAGACATTAATTCTGATCTTGCACACTTCTAGTATTAATCAAAAACATCATGAACCCCAAGACAAGAAGGTAAGTAAACATAATAAAATAAAATAAATACAATACAGTCCTTAAAAATACAATTAATTAATTTGAAGAACAAAACAAACAAACGAGTGACTCGTAAAATTTTATTTTTTAATCTTTATGAACTAGGATATGTGTAGAATAAGTGGTGGTACAGGTAAATAAATGTTAGGAGCATAAATTTGAACATTTGCTGTTTGTTACCGGTTGAGCTAGGGGGTGATGTAGTTTCTTGCAATCTTAAAATGAAGAAATTAATTCGTTTTTAAAAATAACTAGAGGCGAATGTAGAGTAATAGACTATTACAGATAGTATTGTTTATTTTAATTTATTTTGTTATAATTGTTTGTGTTTTGATTTGTGTTTCTTTTGTTACTCTTTTAGAACGAAAAGTTTTAGGTTATATTCAGCTTCGTAAAGGTCCCAATAAATTAGGCTATATAGGAATTTTGCAGCCTTTTTCTGATGGTATTAAATTGTTTTTTAAGGAACAATCTTATCCTTATAAATTTAATTATTTAATTTATTATTTGTCCCCTATTTTTTTATTATTTTTATCTTTTTCTTTATGATTATTAATTATTCCCTTTTATTTTAAATATTTATAATTTTAATTATGGTATTTTGGTGTAGGAGATACACTACATCTTAAAAGAGTATGAAGAAATTAAGAGCATGGATATAAGCAGTGAACACAAAAAAAAAATATTTAAATTCAGATCGTCACTCCTTTAAATGTTGAGTTTCTAAAAAAAAAAAAATAATAATAATAAAAATAAAAAGAGATTCTAACAGTTATTGGTGTCATAACTAAATGTAATGGGTAATAAAATTTGTATTTTGTTTTCAGGTGGATAATTGAACTATTATAGGTGTTTATTTGAGTTTGGACGTCTTTTGTAATAATTATTATTTTTGAAGCCAATATTTTGAACAGTTTTAATATAAAAGTATTTTTTTATATTTGAATTGAACGATTGCGAATAGCTCAGGATCACGAGAATTGTGATATAATTAATGACTTTTATTTATTTATGATTTATGATATAAAACCGAACAAAAATTTGTAAAGAATCAGAGTTCATAATGTTTCGGTTTGAATATAAACTTTTGCCCGATTAGTAAAATGGGTTGAGACATTCAATTGTTATATAGGTAGCCATATTTGCCGTAGCATGAACTTGGAGAGTCAGTGAGTTTTAAGTGTGTTTTGTATCAACTAATACCTACTGTGTTTTGTGGATGATTCGAAATTCAAAATTGTTATTTCTATTTGGGGGATCCTGAAAATGATATAAAAAAGTTGTTCAGACAATAGTATCCATTTTAATTCTTATGAACCCATTAAAAATTAACGAAGATAATTATTTTTACAATGAACAATAAAATTAAAGAAGCAGCATGAACTAAAATAAGTTTTAAGTTTAAAATATAAAAAAATCTTAAAAAAGATAAATACAAATGTATCAAGAAAGGATTTCTTTTGAGTGAAAGAATCTAATAAATGAACCATATATTAAAGTTTATCTATTCATTTTAATGTATTCTTTATGGCGAAAAATTGTCTTCAACCATACTATATTCCTTTTACATGAATTATTCCTGTAATCTATAATAAATAAATTTAAAAAAAGGAATAAACATTGTCTAATATATTTAGATAAATTGTGTTGTATATCCATACTGCGAATACAGTCTATGATGATAACTGCTATTTACTGAATTGGTAAGGTTTTAATCAATACTTTAGTCACTAACCTTAATTTTGAAAAAAATAAATAAATTATGACTTTTTAATCGAAAAATAAAAAATCGTATTTATTATCAAAAGATTTATTTCATCATTTCATACCATATTAATTTCATAAATAAAATTTTGTCAGATATATTTTCTAATTAATCCTTAACATTTAATTTGGAATAATAGTTATTATATATTATATTGAAAGAAAATAACATAATATTGAATATATATAGTACACCTTTTGATATTTTAAATCTATCGTAAATATAAAATAAAACAAAAAATATTGACTATTACCATGAACAATAATGGAAGATAGGTAAAAAGCAATGTAAAATAATTCAGAACACCTTAATTATGGAGAATGGGATTAATTTCAGCTAATTTCATTATTAAAACGAAAGTATTACTGTCTTCCCTTATGTACAAGTGTGGTGGTTAAAATTAGAAAATATTGTTATTTATTCCTTAAATATATGTTTTTCATATCTGGGTTAATTTATTCCAAAATAATATTTCTTAACAACACAATCTTTTTCTTCTGTGAATATGAATAATTTCCTGCAATCAAAAAGAAAAACTTCAAATATTTTTCTAAAAATATATGTATTTAAAAATTTAATTGATATTAAAATTGAGATAGGATAATGCATATAATTTATTTATTTTAATTTTTTTGTGTTAGTGTTACAAATAACACCACTTTTCGTGGTCTTGATTGGAAAGGTTAGCCATGAGGTGAAAGGATCAAGTAATTTCCAACAGTTGTCGGACTATAATCCAGTACGTGGTCTTTTAATATCTAGCTTATACTTGAGAAATTGATAGTATTTTGTTCTGATTAGAGTTGTTTACACTATATATTTTTGGTATCTCTATCTGTTGCATTTATGTAAAATAATGAGGACAAAACCTATTGGATGTAATCATTGGTTGCAATAACTTAGCGGCATCTTTATGATTAGTAGTATTGGTATCAATTCTTTATTTATTTTTTTTATATTTGCCTAGACAAGTTTAATCAGTCGGAAGTGTACATTGAAAACATTTGGTAGTGTCATCGCACTGACTGGTATTGTTGGTGATATAGTCAATCGTTAAATTTACTTTTTCCTAGGCATTTTTTGTTTCAAGTGGCCACAATTCAGGAAGTTTTCACAAAATGTGGGCCTATCTAAGATGTATTTTTTTCAGCTGATAGTGGAAGATTATTTGATTGATGGTGAAGGTACTTTTATTGACTGTCACAGTCTCTCACAAATTATTTTTTCTATAATTTCCTACATTTCCTAGATTTTCTGTTTCCTAAATGTTAGCTGTGATTCCCATTATCGCTCTGTATTCAACTAAATATTTTTTGGGGATAAATAATTTAAATTATTTTTAATAAAACAGTTATACAGAAACCTATTGGGGTGTTAACATGTTCTCATTAATTTTTATTACGTTTTTTCCTAGCAGTAATAACATCTGAACTTCATAAATCCAAAAGTCTACGGACTTTCATATCGTGAAAACCTTTCAGAATATTTTCTTCATCTTTTGTTCAATTATTAAGTGTTTGATAAATTTGGGTGAAATTTAAAATTATTTCGATCGAAGTTCAAAATAAACTTTTCCTAACGGCTGTTTATGTTTCATGTTATTTGATATGGGATTGAAAGATTCTTTTGTCCCAGGGATCATCAGAGACTATTTTATTGGAACTAATTATTGGATTTGGCTAAAACGGTATTTAAATGAAATATAAGAAGAATAAATTTAAAACAATTACTATTTTTTAGCACAAAATATAAATAACTTTATTAGTATAACACTAAATTAATGTTTGGTAATACCATGAGTAAGATTGGTATATGTTTGGCCAAGTATTAGGCGATGTGTATACGACAATTCCTTTTTAGTTTTTGAACTAGAAGGAAAACAAACAATTAATTGACGATTTAAGAAATAACAAATGCTAAATTTAACATACGGGATGATTTAAATTTACAAGATAGCATATGAAACTCAAACAAGTAAGTAGTTAAAAGTTATCTAAGGCCAAATAGTGAAGAATTAAAACAAAATTAAATAGTTAGACTGTACAATAATCGCTCATATAATCTTCAAAAATAAGAAAAGAAGAATAAAAGATGTCATAACCAAGAAAGGGATAGTCAAAGAAAATTTGTATCCAATAATTTGGTAAAATAAAACTATAAATAAAATGGAAGTAGAAGACAGCTCCAAGCATAGACTTCACCAAAAATATTGTGGAGGCCAAGTCCATCAACAAGATGATGAGCTAAGAAGAAACGTTAACACAAGACAATGAAGATAATGACCGAAAAATAATATCTTTGATAAAATTAAATAAAATTATTTATTAAAAAAATTATTTTAAAACAATTTATTAATTATACATGATAAAAAATGTAGTAAAAGAAATTAGGACAATACATAAATATATTAATCAACACTGGAGCTAAAGCATCAGTTATTCAAAAAGCTATTTATGAGAAAAATAAGAAATTAATAAAAAACATAAAATATAGCTCATCATAAAAACAAATATAATAACATTTAATTTTTCATTCGGGTGACTCTACAGTTTAGATATTTGGCTACCCGAAGCAGCCTTCTCCACATCGCCTGTCTTAGCCTACATAGTACAAGAGCCGGGAAGAAAACAAGGCAGTTATCTCACACCAATTTTTTTATTACTTTAATGAAAGCTATGTATAATTACTAGTCAAAACTGATGAGTCTGCCAAGTATAGGTAAGGGGAATAAAAAATGGCAGCTGTTTCAAAACCTTAAAAAATACTAATTTTTCATTCGGAGCTCTATATCTTAAAAACTACCAACAACACTAGAAAACCTAAGAATACGTTACTTAAAGAAGAATAAATTTGCTGAAATATTAGTCTTAAAAGAGCTATTTACGTCCAATAGTTCTTGAGATATAGCTTCTTAAAAAGCTAAATTTCTTAACAATCTACTAAAAGATTGGTAATTAGTTAATTTATTTTAAGAAATCTATATCTCAGCAACTATGTGACGTACAGATGTATATTAGCACTCATATTAAAGCTAGTTTAATGGACTATAAAGAAGTTTGTGACATTTACCTTCGTAGGAAAGTAGTTTTCATGATATATGCTAAAATAAATTGATTTATAGTTCTTCGGACAATAAGTTTGATTTATAAAAAACTTCACTTAAGAAATCATTAGACGTACCGATGTCTGCCAGCGCTCAAATTAAAGCTAGTTAAATTGACTATAAAATAGTTAATAATGTTTATCTTTGTAGGACTAGTAGTTTTATGATATTTGACTAAATAAACTCACAAAATGTTAATTTCTAGTTGTTTGATTAAAATATTGGATTTTTGAAAAAAATATATCTCTAGATCCATAAGACGCACATATGTCCGCCAACACTCAAAATAAAGGAAATTTAATTTTCTATAATGTAGTTTATGACACTTATCTTCGTATGAGTAGTAGTTTTTATGATATTCACATATGAATATAAATTTGTCCGAACAACTATAAATCAATTTGTATTAGAAAATTTCATGAAAACTATTACTCCTTCGAAGATAATCATCATAAACTGCTTTAAAGCTCATTAAACTAGCTTTAATTTGAGTGGTAATAGACATGTGTACGTCAAATGGTTTTTGAGATATAGATTATTCAAAATAAATTCACTAACTACTGATCTTTCAGTACGTCCCATACAACATTTTTATGAAATGTTGCTTTTTAAAAAGCTATATCTCCAGAACTATGTAACATAAATAACTCTTTTAGGGGTCATATTTTAGCAAATTTGCTCTTCTTTAAATGAAGAAAAAGTTCTCTTAGGGTTTCTTGTGTTGTTCCTACTTTTGGAGATATAGAGCTCCAAATGAAAAATTATTTTTTTTATAGCTTTGAAACAGCCACCATTTTTTATTTCCCCTACCTATACTTGGCAGACTCATCAATTTTGACTAGTAATTATACATAGTTTTCATTAAAGTAATCAAAAATTGGGGTGAAATAACTGACTTTTTTCTTCTCTTGGGCTCTTGTACTAATAGGTTTGCCTATTTTTAAATTTTATAATTTTCCAAACATCATAAATACTTTAAAAAATGAACTAATATCTTTTGAAAGGACCAAAAAAAACATTGCATAGGTGACCATGATATAATTTTCGAAAATATAAAAATATGTATGTAATAGTATACGAGCAGTATTAAATGATTCTGAAACCCCGGATTTTTATCAATTTCTTATAGTAAACAATATATAAGTTAAGTTATGATGACCCCGGATATAAGTTATAATACTTATTTCCCTTTGTAAACATAGGCTAAATCTATATACAGAGGATAACTATAGAGAATAAACCAGTATATACTGAGGATTTCTGTGCATCATTTATTGTCCCGTTTTTCTTATTTTTTAATTCTTTCTAGGGACCTATCGTAACTTTATATATATATATATATCTCCCCCGAACCAGCCTTCTCCACATATGCCTGCCTAATGTGGGCTACTGCTTTCCATCCAGTTTCTGCATGCAGCTCTTTCGATTCTGCATATCCATCTGGTTTTTTGTTTTCAATTCAAACAAAAAACTAAGATCCAAGAACTTTGAATTCGAGAAGTTCCTTTTGGCAAGTTGAACAAAAAAGTAATAGTCGTCAGTATAGAGGATTTTTGAATCATGATTGATTTGAGTCGGACAGAATTTTATTTTGCTTGACAGTTGGCTTGGCTAATTTAATCACAGATTTAAGAGAGACATGCGGAAATATATTAATTCATCATATAAACATAAAAAATGGATGCATAATGGGATAGTCACAAGTTTTGAAAGTCAACATAAATCCTTATGAAACGTTTCTATAAACTCATAACCTAAAATGATAGAGAAGGCTAAATAAATATTAATTAGAAAATGTGTTAAAAAATAATATACAAGTACTTGATTCTTGTTTCATCAACTTTATTATACAGGTAGAAAAGAAAGACTTATCCATAGAAAGCAGATTCCTCAATAAATAGTCAAGCCCTATCTTATGATGCACCAAAAATAGATAATATACTTTTCCTATATATGTTAAAGATTTCCAAGAACTTTGGATTCAAGAAGTTTCTTTTAGCAAGTTGAACAAAAAAGCAAGTGGTCAATATAGAGGATTCCGAATTTTGAAGCATGATTGATTTCAGTCGGTCAGAATTTTATTTTGCTTGTCAGTTAGCTTGGCTACTTTAATCACAGATTTAAAAAAGGCGTTAATATATAACCATTAATACCAACAGAAAGCAGAGAAAAAATAGTAATTTAATAAAAGAATCATTAAAAAAAGTAGGCACTACAATTTAGAAAAATCAAAATATTTCAAATAAAATATTACCTTATTATGATATATAGTGATAAGGAATATTATTAAAAGAGACTCAAAAAATCAAGGAGTGGGGATAATCAGAGAGAAAGTGCAACACCAATATCTCTTAAAAAATTCATACATTGTAACTGTAAGAAACGTTACAGTGGTAGAAAGCAAGACGTTAATCAAAGATTGTGAAAGATAGTCTTGTCGAAAAGTTAACTTACTCTGCCAAAGATGAAAAGGATGATAGATTGATTTCGTAAAAAATTGGTGACCTTAAGTCATGAAAGTATGAAGAAGTATATAGAAATAGATCTTGATATCATAAAAGGTTTAGAACTTTATTAGAGTTCACATTTTTTTTTTGTGAGTGGAAATGTCAAGGTTAATTTCTCGGGGCCATCGCGAAATAAATATTGACTAGCCCAGGTGGGAATCGAACCCATAACCTTCTGAACCAAGCGCTCTGGGACCCTAGCCCCAGCCCGCTCAGCTATTTCTATTAATTTCTACTCACATACGTAATGTTTTTCTTGCGAAGG
>NW_027112716.1:57410-61955 GCF_000696795.3 Halyomorpha halys | reverse complement strand
TTCCCATTTTTTTTCCCTTTTCCGGATGGGAAACATAAAAAAAAAAACACTGATATAGATAAAAAAAATTCTTTTTTTTCTTGCTTCTTATTAATTTCCCATTAAGTCTGGAAGCTATATTATGCCTCTGCAAAAAGTTACATTGTTTAGTCCCAACTCATTTGGATGTACTAAATTTTATAAAAAAATTAAAACTCTAATCCGGTGCACACTTCATACAAAGTTCACGAACCTTTGAAACTAATCCTTAACTTTGATGAATGAAATTAATTTTATTTAAATTGAAATTAATCCTAGCTAGTTTCAAAAGAGACACTTTATATAATTAACTGTGACAATATTTCTCCTTTACTAAGCAGTCAAATGAGCCTTTCAGTAAAAAGATTGCTATAATTTTAACAGAAATTATATTTCTCGTTGATAATCTACAAAAATTTATATTGGCAAAAGAGAGTCAAAAATATAACTAAAATTTACATTTTAGCAATATTACAACCTTTTATCCAATGCTAAATTGTAATTGAATCAATATTTAAAATACTAAGAATAATTTTATGAAGATACCCTGTAAACTGAAAGGCTTAAATATAGGGAAAAAATTAGTAACAATATCGACATGACAAAGGTTAAAAGATAGAACAGAAAAACTGAAAATGTGCCAGTTAATTAATTAATTAATTATTTTTTCTTTAAATTGAAATTAATCTTAGCTCGTTTCAGAAGAGATAATTTATATAATTGACACTGACAATATCTCTACTTTACTAATTTGTCAAATGAGCCTTTCAGTTCAAACATTGCTTAAGTACAATTTTAACAGAAATCATATTTCTCATTGAAAACCTTCAAAATTTTAATTTACAAAGCGATACAAAAAAATAACTAAAATTTATATTGTGCTCTTAAAATAGATAGTGTAGAAGAACTGCGCCTTTGCCAGTTAATTAATTAATTAATTCTCTTTAAATTGAAATTAATGCTAGCTGGTTCCATAACGGACAATTCATACAATTCACAGGTGTTCACGTATTCCTCTTTACTAATCACTAAATACAAATTATTATTGAATCAATATTGAAAATACTAAGAACGATTATATGGAGTTAGGCATCCAGTCCACTTAAAGGCTTTAAATATAGGCTAGATAAAATAAAAAAAGTAATAATTTAGTAACAATGTCGAAATTACTAAAGTTAATAGATAGAACAGAAGAACTGCCTAGTGCCAGTTAATTAATTAATTTTATGTAAATTGCAATTAATCTTAGCTCGTTTCAGAAGAGACAATTTATATAATTCACTGTGACAATATTTCCCCTTTGATAGTCTGTCAAATGACCCTTTCATTTGAAAGATTGACTAACTACAATTTTAGCAGAAATTATATATTTCGATTCAAAAATTTAATATTTTTAATTTGCAAAAATATGAAAAAAAAATATAACTAAAATTTAAATTGTGCTTTTTACCCATTTATTTAATGCTGAATTGTTGTTCAATGAATATTGAATATACTATTAGAACTGACAATTCATATAATTCAGTGTGACAATGTTTCCCCTTTGATAGTCTGTCAAATGAGCCTTTCAATTGTAAGATTGACTAACTACAATTTTTAACAGAAATCATATTTCTCGTTTCCAAACTTTTAAGATTTTTGATTTGCAAAAGTAAGAAAAAAATTTACTTTGAGCTTTTTGAATAAATATACTAAAAATTATTTTAGTAATCATATCAACTAAAAGCTTAAATATAGACAAGATGAAATAAAAAAAGTAATAATTTAGTAGCAATACCAACATGACAAAAGTTAATAGATAGAACTAAGAACTGAGCATGTGTCACTGTTTCTCATTTCCTGTTATCTTCTACGAATTTCAATGTTAAATATTACAATTTTTTTAAATCTTTGCAACGATATATAATACGTCTAAACTACTACAATTATTTCCGGAAATGTGTTTTCGATTTCGAAAAAATATTTTTCCTCTTATCTCCTTAAATTATTTATTAAATACTTTCACAGTTGATATTCCCCTGTTTTTTTACAAATAATAAAAATGTTAAATGGTTAATTATTTCAAATAAACCATATTAAAGATGCTTTGGAGGAAAATTTGTTAAATATTCGCCATTCATGCCTTGTTAAACGATTTTAATGAGGGTAAGACCCAGCTGGTATTAAAAACCATTTGAATGTAAATTGCCAGAATGAAATTCTTTTAAGCGGCACTTTCGGCCAGTCGATTTTATTGAAAACAAAGCTGCCACTTAAATAAACTTAAATATTTAATATTAGTTGCATAAGAAATTAAGTTTTTAAGCTAAACTCTGAAAAACTGGGTGTTCACACTCACACCCACCAGTTTAATGTAAATTATTTCCTAATGTTTTAAATGAGAAAAATAATTTAAGCTATTTAAATGGCAATCCAGATAAATTTAGAAACTATATCTGATTTATCAATACCAAATCAATGATTACAACTATCTTTCTACTTGCGCTCAGACCTTCTTACCACCAAGGCAATAGATTACCGTCCAACAAATGTTTTAGATTATAATCCAATTTCGAGTGCTTCCATCCATAGTCTTATTTTTACTACGTTTAATTTTCAACACAATAAAATATTTTCCGCTAAAAAAAAATTATAATCACCATATTTTGAGACCGTGCAGGATAGAAGTTAATCACCTAAAATTTAAAATGACGTGATAAATCAAAAGATGATTGGGTAATTGCGCTAATTAAGAAAAGATTTAAAAAGTTCTTTCAAAGTTGAATTGAACACGCGAGCTCCAAGCCACGAGATGAATCAACTGTTAATTGCCTCCCTTTATTTTTGACAGAAACCATCTCAATGCATGATATTAAGATATAATAAATAAAAGAAAAATGGTAATAAAATCTATTACCCTACATAAAAATAAAAATACTTAAGCATTTAATGTGATAGTCATTATCCATATTAGATTGTTTTCCAGTACTGTCAAAGAGAATACTATGAAATTTGCATTCGATTTTTTTTCCCTGTATATTCTAAATTTTTGACGTATAATAACAGAAATAAAAAAGAATGAAATTCATACCACACCTTCTTTAAAGCGTAAATGAAAAAAAAAAATCGTTATTTGCACTGTGTTAAATTGTTTTAATACAAAAATTGGAGGAAATTTAATGAATAAGTAGAGGTATTTGTACTACGATCAAAATTCCATTAAAAACATCTGAGAATAAATTTGATGCTGCGATTTTATCTCTATTTAAGAGGAATGAATCGACAAAAATGAAAAAACAAACTTTTCTTCGAAAATATAATAAAAATTCAAATACAATAATATACTATACCACACATATATAATAATACTATGTTTCCTTTTAATTGAAGTACAGTAAAATAATAAAAAAATAAATAGAAACAGAAATGTTTATAAGATGTAAATTTGAAAAAAAAAAAAAAAATCCACACTGCGGATGAATACATATTATTTTTATTGATAAAAAATTTCTCATACATTAAAATATATTGAAAATAAAGATATATATAATACTAGAGCAAAATATCATTCATTTTTTATGCAAAATCGGATTTTTGGAAAATGTGACTGATAGTCACGGAAAATGAAAGATAGTAATAATTAATGATAAAATTTGTTTCTTAATCATGAATAGAATTTGAACAATTACGAGAACAAAAATACTTTTATACTCAAAAAAGAAGTGGGCATATAGTAAGACGCTTTCAGTTATTTGTGTTGTTTATGATGAATATGTCAAATAAATGTACAAAACAAGCGGTTATCGTATGAGACTAATTCTATTGGTAATATCAACAAAATTTTGTTGAAACTGAAACGGGAGGTTTTGGGGAATTACAAATAAAATTCCATAAAAATCCTTATTGATCAATGACGAAATTGTACCGATTATTTCTGAAGAGAACTTCCACAGTAATTCGAGAAACAAACATTGATTATTATCCTTAATTTACGGACAATTATAATTACTGTAGAACCTTCCATTAACCAGCTCACCAGATTATCATATTATATTATAATATTAGTATGTAAATGAATAAATTACAGATGAAGCAATAAGTGCAGTAAGATAAAACAAATTAACTGATTACGGAAATTTGATGGTTAAAAAAAAAATTATAAAGATTTCGAGCTGCTCAACTACATTGAGTTGCCTTGTACTAAAGATTTGTAAAAAATAATTTTAAAATCTACCTATAAAGCGTAGTAGTGAAAAATTTGAATTATGAATTATTTCCTTTAACATATTTTCATTTGCTCTAGCTTTTATTGTTATTTATAAATATATTTTGATTTTCTTTATTTTCAATTTTCTCTCTTATACGAGCATAAATCTTTTTTTCATCAAACATATAAAGCATTAGAATTAACAGAATAAAAAATAGGAACCAACTATTTTAAATATAGCAAAATTATACACACATAAGAATCAAACATCGTCATGCACAATTATATTCAATTAAAATCTAAAAAAGCACTTTATATACATGCATACATATATAAATATA
>NW_027112716.1:55755-57075 GCF_000696795.3 Halyomorpha halys | reverse complement strand
AAAATGTATGTTACAGCAGTTCAAGCGCGTTAGATCTTATCCTTTCTTCTCTTTTTTGACATTTTGCTTTCACCTATACTTAACTTTATATATATATAAGGTTTTTTTTTGCATTTTAATTTTTATCTAGTATAAGATTGAAATCAATATAGGAGTTTTATTATTTTATACACTCCGGATTCACCAAATCTCCTATTTAACCAGCAATGGGATGGTCTACATTAAGGATTAGCAGAGGAGTTCTATTGATCGTTAAAATTATGTACTTAAATATTTATAATTACTTAAAAACAATTTTATATAACTCGACTCACATAAATAAAAAACCAAAATATTTAGAACCGTTGGTCGGGTTTCCGCGATATTTAAACGCGCTCTTGTCGATACCAAATTTATCAAAATTTTCCGCACCCTTAATTTTTGTATTTAAATTTCACAGCTGAGTTCCTGCCCCACAGTATCCTTTAATAATACGCTAGTTATTCCTGTCGAACAGATTCGTTAATTAGTACTACTTTTGGACAAACGACTGACATGGAATCCTCATACAAGACTGAAAAGGGAGGAAACTGCTCGACAATTCTATCTACATCTCAATGTTCTTTATCTTACACTTCCCACCATACACTAAGAAGTCGAAAAGCAATAGTAATCGTTATCCATATCATATGAATGGAAAAGCAAAGGCTGATATAGCTTAGTCTGATGGATAAGACAGAAGCACCTAAAATTAAATATTCAATATCATAGTCAATATTCTGTCTGACTATACATTCGTTGAGTTCACAGCAAATCGGATTTAGTTCTAGGTAGAATCCGCCACTGTCAGGAGATCATGGCTGACATCCCAGGTGAACTCCGACGAAAGAAATATACCGTAAAAAATATTTTAGTTAAAAAGGATCGCCAATTAATGCTAGGTAAATAACGCTCAGAGCCATGCGGTATGCAGACATATTTAGTAATGTCAATCCAAAAGTGGACACCTTGCTTAATTTAAAATTACTCAATTAATAAAATTATATTTAAACTAATTGGCCTTTTCCAAAAGTATTTCGTACTTCCATGTAAAAAAATTTCCCCTAATATACGGCCTCTAGTCAGCAATGCCTTACATAGTATAATAAGTCCTCATTTCTAACTCTTGTTTCTAAAATAATTGTGTTAAAACTTCCACCTCAATTAGCAATTTCTAACGCCTGTTGAATAGATTCGATACTTAGGACTCCATCTTGACAAGAGACTTACTTGGAATCCACATACAAGACTAAAACGATAAGAAACTGCTCGTAGATTTCAACACTTACTTGACAAACGCTC
>NW_027112716.1:50587-55470 GCF_000696795.3 Halyomorpha halys | reverse complement strand
AAGTACCACCAATGAGTGGTTCCTTCCCAAGATTTTCAAGCGTGAATGATACATACAACATATTAACTTATTGTATTTATTGTTTTTGTACAGTTGTAAATCAAGTTAAATAAATAAATTTTTAAAAAAATCCAATTTCGTGTGTGCAGATAACGGACGATAGTAAAATAGTGGAATATCTAGGTAATGTGCCCAACCATTAAAAACACGTCATTTCGGAATCCATACTTGTCCACTTACAACAGAAATTCGTTAATCATAAAGTGAATAGAAACTGCATCTCCCTTACCAACATACTCCAAGCCATATCAAATTACCATAATTGTTTTATATGTTCAGCATTTTATAAGTTAACTTATCCATTAACCTCACATATCTTTTATCTGTTTTTTTTTCTTCTCTTTTTGTATTGATCTCTTACTCCAACAATTGTTACATTTTCATATTTTTTTCTTTATACTCGTTCAGATTGTAATTAAAATAACAAATAAGAATCTCTTGTATACAGTGAACCTCACTATAGCTCTTAAAATACCTATCGGTAAAAGAAGGAAACATTTTACAACTTACATTTTTTGTACTTAATCATTATTTATTTTCAATGGAACGTACGAAAAAAAAATTATTTGAAAAGTTGTAATTTTCCTAAAAGGGATCTGTTATTAACTTCAGTGAGATTGTTTTTACTTTATGTAAAACATAATCAAAAGTTTCCTTGTATTTTTCATGAAGTCAGAGAATAAGTAGTTAGCACCACAGTGAAGTAAACCATCGATGTATTGAGAACATTATTTTCATTTTTGATTCCTCTACTTTTCAACACATTAACTTTCATATACATTTAAGGAACCAATTATGTAAGAAAATCGAGGACTCCTGAAATGTTTGCATATATTGATGTAAGGAATAAAAAAAACAAAACAAATAACAACATAATTGGATATTTAAATATTAAAATAATTCTGTGACGTAATATTGAATTATTGTTTTAATTATTAGAGGCAAAAAAATTTAAATAGAACAATTAATTTAATAAACAAATTTAAAAGGTAGGTCGACAAAACTAAGACATCAGACAACTTTTATAAATTTAATACTTCTTGGCCTTACGGATTTTCAATCATATAATGAGAAATATACTTGCAATTTATTACGTAATTAATATGACAGGTTACACAAAAATAAGATTAACGCAACGTTCTCCGAGTTATTACACATATTATTATAAATAATAATACGTTTCTAAAGTCATTTACGTTATTTTATATAATCGCTGTAAAAAATATATAATATATTAGAGAACATCATTATACATATTACTGGATTTTTATTTCTACACGTAATAATCTTAAACCATAATTATCAATTACTAACGACCATAGTGATCTCTACTGCAGGAATTAAGGTGATTAAACTGGTTTTTTTTTTGGTTTTTTAAAAATAAAAATATAAATTGAGATTAATTGATATTAACACTGAAAAGATGAACTGTAATTAATGAGCAACATAAATAGATTTGGTGCCATCTTAATAACTATTAAATTTTCTTTAAAATTAAACTTTAAATTTTTTTACTAATGGACGACATTGCGAGATATTTGTTTGGAAAGAAAAAAATTAATTTTTCTTGCTTATATGAGTTCAATTAAATTAAAGACATCGTATAGTAGGTAGATGAAATGTTGACAGTTAATTTAGGATTAAATACAGGAAACTTCATTGTATTCGAGTCACAAAAATTAAGAAAATTTCTTGTTTCTAACACAAAACTAAATAAATACACTTAAACAATTTTAAGGTGTTCACGAGCAATAAAATCGAGATCTGTGGTCAGCTGCGTTCGGAAGGTACCAGTTTTTTTCGTTATATACCAGGATTTATTAATTGCTTAAAAAAAAAAAATAATAAATCATTAAATGGTAAGGTGTGATATTCCAGAAAGTGCCCGAATCCTAAAAAAAAAGTTACAATACAAATAACGATGTTGAACATTTTTCGTTAAAATTTTAAGATTGCATTAATGTTTTATACTATTAGAATTTAAAGTTTAAATACATTAAAATAAATAAGTAAAATATTTCAGGTTACTATTCCATAAATAAACGCTGAAATAAAATCACTTTGAATAGTTTGTTTCATTTGTTTCAGAGTGCAAACCACAGTCCCTTGTGATTTTTAAAAAAAAATTTATGGCGATTTAAAGGGTTGTTTAAATCGCCATATGAAATCCAATCATGTTTAATCTTCGAGGAAAAATTTGTCAGAATTATTATTATTATTATTTTAGCTCAACTTTTTTTTTTTATGTCATTTTACTATTTACTATATAAAAATATATTTTTCGTCATTAAATAAGCTAGTAAACTAATTCGAAATCATCCTTTCAAACTTAGCCGACCACAAGTTTAAAATAAACTTTATTTATCAAGAAAATATTCTGAACATTATGTTAACATAGATTTTAGCCAGGTCTGAGTGTTGTGAGCGCAACCTAATTTTATAAATTGAAAAGTTCTGAAACGAATTTTTTTTTCCTTTTTTATATTTTTTAATTTTCTAGAAGCAATTCCAGACTAACATTACGTGAAAACCATTTTTCCCCCTGTTTATTTAAACCAATAACAATTTCTTAAATAAGAAAAAAAAAAAAACAGAAATTTTTGGATGTAGATACCTTCCGAACGCAGCTCTGAAAACATTAAAACATACTCTTACTGCATTTGCGGCCACAACTAAATTCAGTAGGTTGAAACACTCTCGTTACTTTTTTGTTTTTTAAAGTGCATTTCAAACGCAAGGTTAAATGAACTTCAAGAAAATTTGACCTCGCATATCGGCTACTTTGTTCCTTCATAAAGCTGTAAATTATGTTAGTCTTTCTAACACAATAATTTCAACATATTTACTTATTATTGTATGGAATATAAGTTATATAAAGCATTTAATAAGAATCACGAAATTATTCGAAAGTGTTTTATGAAAAATTTTACACAATATTTTCCAACGTTCGCCAAATATCGTCATAGAAGCACTAAGTACATCGTCGCTTTCGATGTATTACCTCGAAATTTCAATACAGATCTTAATATAATTAAAAAGAAAAATCAATCAATTGTTTCAGAGACCTCTGGAATGAAGTTTGAAGTTATATATAGAGATTCCACGACACTGTTGAGTTTCTGATATGTTTTGTTTACTTTAATTTGTATGAAAAAAGCATTGTTAATTTTTTCAGACTTACTAGTTAAGCTACGATATGTAATTATCAATACACATTAAATGAGTTGAATTTTTAATAAATAGTTTAAACCAGAGGTTCCCTATCTCCCTAAATAATCGGATTTTTTCCGCGGCGCCCTTAATGCATCAGTTTTTTTTTTTACATTTTTGACTTTCTTGAAAAATTGGAAAACTTTCGTTTTTAAAAGCGATTACCCATTTAACAGCGAATAATTGAAGACAGATACTTATTATTTTCCGTGGGATAATATAAAATATCCCATTTCAACTGTTTTGGTAATATCCATATTGAGACTGAACAACCACTTCTAAAGACTAGAAAGTTGCTAAATTCTTGAATTTGTTTCTGCTTACACAATTGTTGGCGCCAAAATTTTAAGAAAATTATCGAATTGTTTAATTGAATATTTCGGGAAGCTCTTATGACGGCATCGCGGTGTACACACTTTGGGAATCACTGGTTTAAACTATAAATGAAGACAAATGTAGAAAAAAAAATCTACACAAACCAAACAAGTATTTTTTATGTTGGGTGTAACTAAAATTATCTTATTTGTTAATTTCCTTTATTTAATAATCATCTGTTAAAAACCACACGGTTCTGAGGCCATTGCACCACTGTCATGCACATCGCAATAGGCATCCTATTTCTTTCATTTAGTATAAACATAGAAATAAATAATTAGCATCGATAAAATTAAAATAAATTCCTTACATTGTTATGCTTTATTTAACCTATTCATATTACAATAACATCTCTCCCTACTCAGTCGAAAAGTGTTGTCTAATTTGTTGACATTTAGAATATGTTAAGAATTGAAAGAGAATTATTTTATTTTCATTAGCTTTTAATTTTATTTAGTAAATATTTGAAATTAATTTAAAATTACGCTTAAAAATAGTTGGTGCCACAGGGATCGCAGGGGAGAGTAGAAGTATTTGCTGGAAGGACATCGCACTATATGAAGGCATTTCGCATTCGAATTAAGAGACTTGAGTATAATTTGATTATTTCTGTTAATTTTAAATATAGTTTCATTTGTTATTTCTTCTTTTCTTTGTTAATTTCCATTATATTTATTAAAGAATATTACCCTGCATGGGATGCTTCACGCATCCATTATAGAACAAATTAAAGGTAAGTTGGGCAGCTATTCTTTAACGACCGGGTAGAGGCTGCGAACGATCAAGTTTTCGACCCTCTTCCCAACACGATAAAATAATTAAACTAGAGACAGTCAATCTGCATATCCATTATCAAAGAACTTCAATTAATAATGAACCATACATCTGACATATACCTCTAGTTTTGTATTGTTTACACCTTCATTTATTTATTATTTAAGAAATTTGTTTTAATTTTAAAATATGGTTGAACAGTCTAATTGCGTTATTTCGTAATAATTAAAGGACGGATTTTCGTAAAATTTGCATTTTGTTCAAATTCTGCCAAACTACGATAATCCCAAATAGGTTTTTCTTCTCTTTTTTGGGGGAGAGGGGATACAATTTTTTTATAATTTATTGTACACGCACTATATTTCTTAGGCACATTGCACTTTCTCGGAACCACTAAAGCGCGGACTAACTAATCCTGTATCTTCTCCCTCTCACCTTTCAATAAAGATCCTGAGAACCTATCC
>NW_027112716.1:49988-50537 GCF_000696795.3 Halyomorpha halys | reverse complement strand
GCACATTGCACTTTCTCGGAACCACTAAAGCGTGGACTAACTAATCCTGTATCTTCTCCCTCTCACCTTTCAATAAAGATCCTGAGAACCTATCCTCCAACTTGCATCACATTTCCTTTTCCAAATCCTCTCCTAGAGCAGTTTTGGACAAGCAGTTAGCAGTATCGTATCTCACATATACTGTGCATATAGTGCCGTTAGTATTTTTGACAGCCGAAATGGTAAACAAATCTGTTTTCAATTTAAATAATACGGAAGATTCGGAGACTGTCTGTAATATTGAAATAAAAATCATTAATGAACGTCTGATAATCAAATGTCTAATGATGAAAATGGTTCTGATTACGCCTTTTTCATTGGTAAGTAGACTAATAAATTACATAGTATCCAATATGGCACAAATTAACTTAACATTGAAATCTGATAACAAATATTTTTCTTAGAAAAGACGGAACACGATGGAACAGAAAACCACCTCCCAAAAACTCCCGAACTAGGTTCCATTTTTTACTCATGCGTTATAGGTTTAGCGAAAAATCGCAAAACGCC
>NW_027112716.1:46181-47259 GCF_000696795.3 Halyomorpha halys | reverse complement strand
TGGAATATTAACAGAAAGATTTATAAATACGTAAATATTTATCTACATAGCGTGTTGCGTATATATTTTTTTTATAACTTTAAATTGAGGCCGTTTAAGAAGTTAACTGAATTCCAGCCTTTATAATATAGAATATAAAATTATTTAATACAGTTATTTTTTTATGCATGATAAATGAGAGAGGATTTAGCGAGTTTAATTTGATTCAAAGGTGACGAAAACGTATTTTATTAATATTTACATTAAACAATAAAGATGAATATTGCAGTATTTGATTGTTTTATACATATTTTGGGTTTTTTATTACACTTTTCTGTTTTTAATGGACAAAAATTCGGTCTCGAGTAATAGTTATTATTTCAATGGTATAGTTTATACTTCCAATTTACTAATAAAATCTGGTGTGATTTGTACTTAAATTATCTGTATCTGTCTTGAAATTAACTGCCTGTTATGTGCATTGATTTAATTAAGTTCCTACTTTTGTGTAATTAGAGCTACTACACCCGACTAAGTACTCTAGAAAATCTTGCAGTCATCGAAGCAGAATAATTTTTTTTGTATCCAGGCCACTTTATAATTTTTACAAAAATTCTTTCGTGCCTTTAAATAGAACAAATTACTAAAACATGGGCGAATTATGGTTAGTGAGGAACGCACTGCGTGCACAAAGAATGGCAGCCATTAGGAGCGAGTACTCACCCGATCTCCCAAAACATGACGTCCCGTGGCACTGGTACCGCTTCGATTAAGGTTTCATCTTCATCCCCTCCCGAGGCATCTCATTACTGAGTCGATCCTGACATCGCATTACTGACCCAATCGCGTGCTCCCACCAATAATGTTCAGGATGACAGGGTACATCATCTTTATTCATAATAAACATCAACATCCAACCTAGAGAAAAAAGGGAAAAACCTCGACGAGGTATATAAAAAAAAAAAAAAAAAAACGAATATAATTACGTGGGATCTAATTATCCCTTGTTAATTTCCTTTATTTAATAATCATCTGTTAAAAACCACACGGTTCTGAGGCCATTGCACCACTGTCATGCACATCGCAATAGGCATCCTAT
>NW_027112716.1:44195-45561 GCF_000696795.3 Halyomorpha halys | reverse complement strand
CCCAATCGCGTGCTCCCACCAATAATGTTCAGGATGACAGGGTACATCATCTTTATTCATAATAAACATCAACATCCAATCTAGAGAAAAAAGGGAAAAACCTCGACGAGGTATATAAAAAAAAAAAACGAATATAATTACGTGGGATCTAATTATCCCACCCACGACGTTCTTCACCGTATCACCGTTACAGCCCGTTCAGTGACCCATCTAGTATTTCATATCAATTATTTATTATATAAATTATATTATATTAAAACATCATGAGAGAGAAATTATGGTCGAAGTTGCGGCTCATTAAAAATACAGAAATAAGTAAAATTTATTTATCTGTGCTAACATTTTTGATAAATTACTGAATTTATCCTGGAAGTCATGTAAACGATGCATAATATTTCATCTACCTAAATTTCCTCAAATGTTTTTGAAGTTTTAAGTTCAGATCGGAATGTTTCAATCCCAACTCGTCAATCAAAACAATCCCCGAACTTCTCACCGATTTAGAATACATCCATATTGACCTCGTTTTTCACCATTCCAATAATAACAAGGAGTTGTTGCGTATTTTTATTTTCAATATTATTTCTAATTTCTTCCAATACCCTCAATCCTTCTCTTCCGATTATTCTATGACCTTTCCTTCACCTGTTCCTTTCTTTGATCCCACGGTGACATCACTATTACAAAGGTAACAAGACTGTTATCATGGACCGTTCTGACCACAAAGATAAAGGGGCCTCTACATGTTGGCCGAGCCATGGCGAACTCAGACATACGCGAGCATGTGGATGTTCCATTTTTTACTCATGCGTTATAGGTTTAGCGAAAAATCGCAAAACGCCGACAGAATGTTGGGAATACTTTTTTCGATGAACAAATTTCTAATTGTAAAACATACAAATGAATATATTGACGCAATAAAAGAAAAATCCAGCCATGAGAGGGTTGCAAAATCAACTACTGCATCGGAAATCAAAGCATTCATAGGATTATTATATTTTGATGGACTTTATAGCAGTGGGAGGCAAAGTATACGCGATTTGTGGGCAACAGATGGTACTGGAGTTGAACTATTTAGAACTGTAATGTCAGTGAGTCGATTTACTGTTCTTATTCGTACCCTACGTTTTGACGACAAAAATACAAGACCTGAACGGAAGAGATTCGACAAGCTTGCACCGATAAGGGAATTATTCAGTTTATTCATTGGGTCAAAATGTCACGATTGACGATAAGTTAGTCTTTCAGAGTAAGATGTAGTTTTCGTTTGTAGATGCCAAACTCCATTATACCAGTAATATGGAAGTTTATCTTGGAAAGAAACCTCACGAATCTTGAGGCTTACTTCACACATTCATCAGTCAGG
>NW_027112716.1:37819-40111 GCF_000696795.3 Halyomorpha halys | reverse complement strand
AACTCTTAAATCGACTCTTTTACCAACAAAAATCGCATTTCCTACAATTCTAATGCTCCCGGTTTTTGTGTCCTTCCCAAAATTAACAAACCCCCACCTCTGATATTAGTTCACCCTCCTACCAACTCCTACTCTCTCTCTTAATTCCAACTCTCCTCTTTACAAGTTCTTAGTCATAGTAATCCATATGATGTTCATAATCCCCTTCACCTTTGCTATCAATTATTATCCTTAACTTGCAGACCACTAAAAAAATAATCTATCCATGAAAATATCTTTAAAAATGATTAGACCAATTAGTTAGCCCAAATTAATAGGAATTAATAAATTATTTAAATAAAAAATAACAATTGTAAAAGTTCGCAATGAACTTCTCAACAATTTTTCTGATGGAGGTTAACGATACTGCACCCAATCTGGTTGTGTACTGATGTCATCAAATCTTAGTGATCTACAGAGAAATGAAAACCTTTTAATATTCAAACCATTCTAAATTGGTCAACTGACTGCCAAAACTCATCGCGATTCATGTGATTTGCTTTGAAGACTCCTCCCAGATATAAAAGCCCAAAAGGATTGGTGAATTTAGCATCTCTTTCCCTCAAAAATTTATCAGAATTGAAAATATGTTTTTGTTAGTTCACACCACAATTTTATTGATATCATTATCAAAAAGACAGTCCCACATATCTAATATACCAGAAATATTTTACTCAGGCCCTATGGTACCGGGAAGATGCATCAAAATGTTTCCTATTACGCTTTGTAGTATTCATCGCTATTTTTCTCTCCTAGAATCCTACTTCCATAATGCCAAACACCGCCGCCATATAAAACAAATCCTTTTAAGTAATAACTTCCCTCTCAAAATCATTGACAAACTTATTTATAATTACAAAAATCGTACCTCCTCTTCACCAAATTCTCCACAACTCACCACCCCCTCTCATTCAGGATAACATCTATAAATACTTATGTTTCTTTGAAAATTGTGAAATATTATAAACTACCATTTCTATAGGCTTCTGTACTTTTTTTGGTAATATGATTTACATTTTATTATAAATTAATAAAAAATGTATACTTTGTCACTTGAACAGTTGTTTCAATCACCAAAAGTTTGGTCCTAACAACTGGATCCCAACATTATATGAATTTACTTCGGCAAATATGAAAACTGTTGCTCCTATGAAGATAATGTAATTAACTACTTTATAGCACATTAAATAATCTTGAATTTGATTGCTATAAGAGATCTGTACATCTATTAATTCCAGAAATATAGCTGTCCCAAAATAAATTCACAATTTAAAAAAAAAAAAATTTGGCCCTAATTTAGAGTAAAATGAATCTAAAAAACTCCATTTTGGATACATCTGCATTTCATTAACGGGTCCTATCAGTTTTATTTTCAAACAATAAATCATTAAATTTTAAATATAGCCGATTACCAAATATAGATATATATAAAAGTTAATTTCCAATAAAAGCAATTTCAGGGGGGTAAAAGTCTGCAAAGTACATGGGCCAATATAATCTCCTCTTTCTTTTTTTTTTTTTTTAAATTTTCTTTTATACCGCCTTATTTTTATGTTTTAAAGGTTTTTTTTAAAACAATTTATACATTTTTTTTAATACTTCTTATTTGCTTGATATACAAAGTCAATGAGTTGTCTTTTGAGAATAAAATTTATAGAATGTAATATTTTAAAAAATATATTTGCATCAGATAATACGTTTTATGTAGCAAGAAACAAATTGGGTTCTGTGTCTCTAGTTAAATTTGTATTAGGGCATATTTGGTCAAACTGTTAATCCGATTTTGGTCAAATTTTTGGGGATTGTGCGGATAGGTATCTAGTTGGTCTCATGTAGATTTTATTAGATCCCATCATCTACTTTCTGTTAACCATGCATTTTATACGCTTCAAAATTCGTCTCAAACTTAGAGGGATGTAGTGGATTATTGTTGCTATGATCTGGTATAAATTTCATCAAATTGTATTCTATACTTTCACTTCACCATGTACAAAAGTATTTTTTGTGACCCATTTTCAAGCACTGTTCATATTGAATCATTTTGGAAAATATATATTGTAATATGCTCTTTTTTAGTAAATGGTATATTTTGATGTATGAAGGGTTTTTAATATGTTTTTTTTTTTATGTATCATTTTAATATTGTTATTTGTTATTTTAAATCAAAAAGCAAGCTAACCAGTTTTCTTTGTCTAAAAGAAATACGCTGTTTCAAAACAAGAAAGATGGCGGTGCGTGTCCTTCCAAAGTGTT
>NW_027112716.1:30678-37639 GCF_000696795.3 Halyomorpha halys | reverse complement strand
AGTGAGGAAGCTGTACTGATGACCTATACACTTGGCAAACATTTTCTCTAATTCATTTTTTATTTTACAAAAATATTATATTTCTTAAGACTATTAATTATATATATTGCTCTTATGGTGTTGACTATTAACTAACAAAGATGCATGATGTATATTATCCTCATAAAGGAAAGTTGTATTACCATTATCAGTAGTACTCAACATTCTGAGAATTAATTTATTAATAAATTTAAGACATTTAATGTCTGCATTTAACTCATGTTATGTTTTCATAGTTGTATTTTCATCACTTCTGAATTAGTATCATAGAACACTTTCATGTAGTTCAAAATTGTTATATTCAAGTTCTGAGGTATATAATTATAAGGATGTAAATTTCAAATATATACACACATGCAGTACTACTAGATTTCGATAGAAGTAATTATTTTAAATTAATTTTGTTGAAATTGGAATTTTTAACATAGAATTTTGATAGCTATTTTCATATTAATATTATGATGTATCAATTTTTTTTTCAATGAAGATTTTTAATACATCAACACAGGTCAAACAAACAAAGTGCAGTAAAATTTTTTTTTAGAGAGAAACTAAGTTGATATTCATTTTTGTGCACACCAAGAAACCTTTGTATGTTTATAATAGTCAATAAACAAAACAAGGCACTCTCTGTTCCCCTCCCTGCAATATTCTATGAAGAACAGTGTCCCTCTGACAAATACTCTAGCCTACTCAATATATTTTATAGTCATGTACTTAAAAATAATTCATAATTAGTTTAGTTAATAATCATCATTTGACTGAAAATAATGAGATTTAATTAATAACATAATATTAAAAAAATTTCACGATCGTAATGCTTCACCTAGGTATATATTTTATGTATATGTAAGTGAAAGTACAAATGATAATGGCAGAACCGTATTACCACAAGTATATTGATTAAACAAGAGAGGAACTAATTTAAAATAAAAATTTTAATGCTAAAAGATTAAATAAAAATAAAAATGTGAATATGGAATATTAACAGAAAGATTTATAAATACGTAAATATAAATATACATATAGATAAGAATGTTACAATTACAGAACTGGAATGGAAAATGATAAAAAGCTTAATCTCGACAAGACTGATGTAATTGATGGTGATAATGAAGAGAAGTACCTAATAAAAAAATAACTAAACTATAGGAAATGTACATAAGAACTCCAATAAGAATAAACCAATAAGATTAATGAAGATTTGTAATGAGAACTCATTGAATATCCTCTTTAAGACAGTCTGTTGATTTATAACCCTATACTAGAATACATAGAACATAATAAACACTAAGTTTGGCAAATATACAATAATATATAACAGATGCAGGGGGGGAATTTTCAATGGTAAAAACAAATGTTGGTAAAATAAAGCTAAATCAAGAAATTTTAAAGTAGCTCATAACAATTATAAAACTTTCAAATCAATTTTTATAATTTATAATAAAAATAATTTCTTCTGATCAATGTAATGACATAAGTAGATTATTTAGTTATTATATACCAATCCTTTTTAGAAAACATGCTCACCTAAGGCACATTTAGACAATATTTCAAATAAACAAAAAAAACATAATTAGAACACTTTCATCAAACTTACTAACATAATATTTATTCTACACAACCAACATCTTTTTCTACATATTTAACTAAATATATTGGGCTAATATTTAAAATATATTCAAGTAATAATAATTCATATAAAAATTATTTTAACTAATCAGTTTAATATAGATGAACACCCTCTGATAACTTTATCACCACAGAAACATTTAGGCATTGACATTTCACACAAAAATAATTTTTCTCAAACATCATCGCCAAATTATAATGTCACCTGTATTTGATTCAATAATATAAACCCTTGAACTCATAAAACAACTATAACACTTAAACATAGAAAAAAAATTGGTGTAATTTGCACTTTAATATGTACATCCTATGTAATTTGCATTTTACTGCAATTTTATTAAATTTAATGCTTTGATAACTTTGCCATGTAGACATATAAAAGCAATAATCTTCTATATAAAAATATTTGTGTAATGATCAAGAGCAATATCAAACCAGAATTTACGATAAAAATCATTCCACCTAAATGTAAAGATATAAGCAATTCATTAAGTGAATTTTATTTATATTTCTTTAATAACTGTGTAAAAAAACCAAAATATAAATAGTAATATGTTTTGTAAGAATTATATAGATTTTGATAATAGTGTGTATTGTTATAAATGAGAAAATTGTTAAAAATTTAAATTAGATCAAAAAGAATATAAATACTAGTAACTGACATGGGAAAATAGTCTGCAATAGGAAGAGAAAATATTTGATAACTCAGTTAAATTAATTGTGAGAGGTGTCTTGTTATTGGCCTGAGGACGGAAATGTCAGAGAAAAATAAACAAGGTTGAGCGATGAAAATATTTAGATACAAGATATCTGAGTTTTTAATTTAAGTTACCGATCCTTAACAAGAAATTAATATATTATACATTAATAAACTAATAAATATGTCCCTTTACATATCATATGCATTTAATATAAATTCCTGTGACAACTTGGTCTTCTCAATGACATAAAGCGATAAAATTCCACATAAAAATACAATTTCATAATAATTAGTGAATAATCAAGTCAATTTTTAACATAAAAATCAATCTATCACAGTAAAATTAATTTTTGCACTTTATGAAGTAAACATTGTACATGATTTTATAACAATATGTTCACAGAAAGATGATAATGTCCGATATTTCATCCCACTTTGCAGGGCTTCATCAGGGCTAAAAAAGAAGTTTAAACAGCCGGCCGCCTCCCCACCCACGCTTTCGATTTATTGTCAATGTCTGTTTAACCTATTGCTTTGAAAAGATAGGGGGTACTGATTTGTTCTTTGCTCATTTATTATCAGCATTATTAATTTTATTTGTATTTGTTCTTTCACGACCTTTATTAAATCTCAACTTTCTTCTTCAATTTCTGTCTGTTAATGTGTTTAAATTTTGTGTTCCCACATCTACTTTTCTGTTTTTTGTTTTATATGCATCTTCTGTACTTTTTGAACCGTATATGTTACATAATTTTTAAATTTTTTATTCTTACCATTGTTACATAATTTTATATTCTTATTATTGTTTTGACCGCAACCCTGACCAATCATATTGCAAGTTATTTTTGTGTCCATAGATATTTAACAGCAATGATACTTCACATAAAAATACTTTTTCTAATAATCAGTGCACTATAAAGTCAACTTTTATCATGTTAACCAATCGACCCACTAACCATTGCAGAGAAATAAATCCCAAATCCTCTGCATTTCTATAATTTCCTAAGACAACTCTGTCTTCTCAGTGAAGTAAACCAATAATATTTCACATGAACATTTTTTTTTAAAAATAATAAGTGTACTATCAAGTCAACTTTTATCATGCAAACCAATGTGGAGAAATACGTCCCATATACTCTGCATTTATATAATTTCCAGAAACAACTCTGTCTTCTCAGTAATGAAAACAAACAATAATTCACATAAAAATACTTTTTGGAATAAGTGCATTATCAAGTCAACTTTTATCATGCAAACCAATTGACCAACGAACCGATGTAGAGAAATACGTCCAATATCCCCAGCAATTGTATAATTTCTTGAGACAACTCTGTCTTCTCAGTGATGTAAACCAATAATATTTTACATAAAAATACTTTGATATAATAAGGGCTCTATAAAGTCAACTTTTATGATGAAAACCAATTGACTCACCAAAGCTATTTATTTGAACTTTATCTATGAAACATTATCTATGATTTGATAACATTTTATTCCCAGATATACAACTACAATAATATTCCACATAAAAATACTTTTAAGGATTGTTTATTGACCATATATATGTGTATATCATAAAACCCCTATCATAATAATCCCATCAATCACCGACTATAGAGACTGATCAACACCAATCAAGGGACATAATCAAATCAATTTTTAACATAAAAACAAATCAACCCACTAATCAATGTAGAGATACGTCCCTTATCTACTGCATTTAATATCATTTCCTACGCCAACTTCGTCTTCGCAGTGACACAAAGCAATAATATTCTACATAATGATAAATTTTGTAAGAATTAGTGAACTATCAAGTCAATGTTTATCATAAAATCAATCCACCCACTAAAATTATTAGTTGCCTTTATCTACTGAATATTACATATAATTTGATAATATTATAATTCCAGGAATACAGCAGGAATAATAAATATTCCAAATAAAAATACTTTTTCATGAAAATCATTGCACTTCAGAAAAATTTTTGTTAGAACTTAATTTAGTAAATATAATAAAAAACCTCGTGATAAAAATCCAATCTTTGTAATATAAAAGCTCTATCCCACATAATAATACTTTTTATAACAACTTAAATCAATATTTATCAAATAAATCACAGCAGCTCACAAACTAAGACATGATATACTCTTAATCTAGTAAACTTCATACAAAACTTGTTATTTTTGTATTCATAGATGTATAATAGCTCTATTTCACACAAAAATATACTTAGTAATAATTAATGCATAATCAAATCAATGTTCATTATAAAAATCACTCGACTCATCAATCGATAAAGAAAAATATGCCATATCCTCAGCACTGTATATAATTTCTTATGACAACTTGGTTCCCTCAGTAACATAAAACAATAGTATTTCATATAAAAATACTTTTTGTAAAAATTAGTGCTCTAACAAAACAATTCTTATCATAACAATCCAACCCACCAAAATTATTATTTCCACTTTATCTAGGAAACATTTTACAACATCATTTACTGAAGTAGACAGCCAGTATATTTTCATATAAAAATATGCTCTGTATCATGTAAATATTATATCTTGTAATTTATTTAATCCCACAAATAAAATAACAATGATATTAGATATAAAAATTCTTATTCCAATAATTAGTGCATAATAAAATAAAAATTTATCATAAAAACCAATGCAGAGAAATACATCCCTTATCCTCTGCATTCATAAAATTTCCTGAGAAAAACTTATTGCCTCCGAATGACATGAAGCAATAATATTCAACATGAAAATATTTTTGTAATAAATAGTGCACTATAACAACAACAATCCACCCCATTAAAACTATTATTTCCACTTTATTTAGGAAACATTTTGTATGATTTCATAACATTATATTCTCAAATATATAGAAGATATAATATTTCACTTAAAAATCATTCCATACCAAGAATATAGTCTAGTCGTCTTCATATGTGCTTTATCATGTAAATGTTATATACATTTTGTTATTTATTTAAATTGCAATAATTAGTGCATAATCATAATCAAATAAGAAATTATCATACAATACAATCAACCCACCAACCAATATAGAGAAATAAATCCCACTTATATTATTTCCCAAAACAAATTAGTCCTCTCAGCGACACAAAGCAATAATATTGAACATAAAAATACTTCTGAAATAATTTGTGCACAATCAAGTACATTTTTATCATAATGATCCACCCTACCAAAATTAATATTTTCACTTTATCTAGAAAAACCTTTTATATGATTTTATAACATTATATTTCCAAATATATATTAGATATAATATTTCACATAAAAATCATTCCATCCCTCAAATATAGTCATCATATAAATATTATATTATATCTTTTTATTCATGTAATGTAATGACATTGCACATAGAAATCGTTTTTGCAATCATTAGTGCATAATAATCAAATCTAGGTTAATTATAAAAACCAATCAATTCATCAATCAATATATAAAAATACATTCCTTATCATCTGCATTTATATCATTTTCAGAAATAAAGCAATCCTATCAGTTACCAACAATATTAAACATAAAAATAGATTTGTAAGAATTAGTGCACTAACAAGTCAATATTTTATCATAACAAACGATCAACTGCCCCAAAATTATTATTTTTACTTTATCTACAAAACTACAGGAATAATATTTGTCTTAAAAATCATCCCAACCCATACACATAGTCACCATTCGCTCTTCCTCATTTAAATATTATATATACATATGTTGCTATTTCTGTGTTACCACAAAGATTATAGCAATATTTCACACAAAGATACTTTCAACAATAATCAGTGCATAATAAAACAATGTTCATTATAAAAACCATTAGACTCATCAATTGATATAGAAAAATACATCCTTTATAATCTGTACTAATACAAATTTTGGAGTTAAATCAGTCCCTCAGTGTCCAATAATATTCAACATAAAATACTTCTGTATAATTAGTACATAATTAAATACATTTATGTCATTAAACCAATCGACCTACCAACGAATGTAGAGAAATAAATTCTTTTTCCTATGCATTTACTCAAATTTTGGAGACAAATCAGTCTTCACAGTGACCAATAATCTTTAACATAAAAATACTTTTGTATAGTCAGTGCACTACAAAGTGAATTTTTCTAACCAACCAAAATTTTATCACTTTATCTATAACATTTTATAACATTGATAACCTTATATCCTCAAATAAAAAGCACATATAATAATTCCAACCCACAAATGTAGTCACCATATGAGCCTCATCATGTAAATTATATGCATATCTTGGTATTGTTATATATATATTAATACTTTTTGTAATAATTAATGCATAATCAAATACATTTATATCATTAAACCAATCGACCTACAAATCAATGTAGAGAAATAAATCCTTTTTCCTCTAGATTAATATAATTTCCAGAGTCTAGTTCCTCCAGCATAAATATATATATCTTGTTATTTTTGTATTCCCACACATATAATAGCTATAATATTATACATAAAAATACTTTTTGTAATAATTAGTGCATAATCAAATAAATTTATATCATTAAACCAATTATCCTACCAA
>NW_027112716.1:29563-29947 GCF_000696795.3 Halyomorpha halys | reverse complement strand
ATTTACATGATGGGGAGCATATAATGAGAATGTGGGGGGCGAAATGAATTTTATGCCTAATATTGCTGTTTGTGGGATTTTATATGAAATATTTGCATGATATTTGTGGGTATACAAAAATGGAAAGATATTAAGGGAGGGCATGTGATGACAATGTTGGGGGGTTAAATGATCTATCGGTTCTCCCAATGAGGACATAATATTCAACATAAAAATACTTCTGAAATAATTTGTGCACAATCAAGTACATTTTTATCATAATGATCCACCCTACCAAAATTAATATTTCCACTTTATCTAGAAAAACCTTTTATATGATTTTATAACATTATATTTCCAAATATATATTAGATATAATATTTCACATAAAAATCATTCCATCCC
>NW_027112716.1:26529-28313 GCF_000696795.3 Halyomorpha halys | reverse complement strand
ATAGTTCCTCCTTCTAATAACGAATAATATAAATACTTTTTGTAATGATTAGTGCATAATCAAATCTATGCTAATTATAAAAACCAATCGACTCATCAATTGATATACAAAAATACATTCCTTATCCTCTGCATTTATATTATTTTCAGAGATAAACCAGTCCTCACAGTCGCCAACAATATTTAACATAATAATGGTTTTGTAATAATTAGTGTGGTATCAAGTCAATTTTTTATCATAACAAACAAACAACCCCACCAAAGTTATTATTTTCACTTTATCTACAAAACATTTTACACATATTCTCAAAAATTAAGTAGGTATCATATTTGTCTTAAAAATCATTCATACCCACATCATCCCTCACCATATGCTCTTTCTCATTTCAATATATATATATATATATACGTTGTTATGTCTTGGTTCCCACAAATATAATAGCAATATTAAAAAAAAAAAACTTTTTATAATGATTAGTGCAATAACTCAATGATCATTATAAAAACTATTTGACTTATCAATTAATGTAGGAAAATACATCCTTTTTTCCTCAGT
Organism: Halyomorpha halys; assembly: GCF_000696795.3. Classification (NCBI taxonomy): domain Eukaryota; kingdom Metazoa; phylum Arthropoda; class Insecta; order Hemiptera; family Pentatomidae; genus Halyomorpha; species Halyomorpha halys. The sequence continues at coordinate 27,758 of NW_027112716.1, read as the reverse complement.
ACTAATGCAAATTTAAAATAAATCGGTCTTCCCAGTTACCTATAATTTCAATCTACAAATACTATTGTAATGATTAGAACATAATCAAATATTTATCATAAACACCAACTGATACACTAATCAATGTGGATAAATATAACCCTTATCATCTGCACTTATATTATTCCCAGTGGCCAATAATATTCAATATAAAAATACTTTTGTAATTATTACTGCGCTATCAAGTCAATTTTAACCACAATAATGAACGATCCAGCCCACAAAAATTATTGGTGGTGCCGGTTCGAATCCGGCCTGGGGCGTCGACCTTTTTCATTGAGTGGCGGTCCCACAAAATGAAAAACATTGACCCCCATGATGTATCTATAATCCATATATATATCCATCATGTATATATCTTTTCATTTTTGTATTCCCACTAATATCATACTAATATTTCACATAAAAATCATTTCACTCTCCAAATAGTCATAATATGCTGTTCATCATGTTAATATCATTTCATTTTTGTATTCCTACAAACATAACAGCAATATTTAACCTGCTAAATATAGTCATCACTAGCCCTTTCCATGTGAATTCTTTTCATTTTCGTATTCCCACAAGCAACATTGCAACATTTCACCCCCTAAATGTAATCATCCTATTCCTATCCATCATGAAATATTGATATGATGTTTGTGGGAATACAAAAATGTAAAGATATTTACATGATTGGGAGCATATAATGAGAATGTGGGGGGCGAAATGAATTTTATGCCTAATATTGCTGTTTGTGGGATTTTATATGAAATATTTGTATGATATTTGTGGGTATACGAAAATGGAAAGATATTAAGGGAGGGCATGTGATGACAATGTTGGGGGGTTAAATGATCTATAAAAATTATTTCACCCCATCATGTAAATACCTTTTCATTTTTGTATTCCCAATATTTTCATACCAATATTTCACAAAAGAATCATTTCAACCCATATTGTCATCATATGCCCTTCATTATGTAAATATCTTTTCATTTTTGTATTCTACCAAACATCATACCAACATTTCACATAAAAATCATCTCACCCTCCAGTATAGTCATCATATGATCCTTATCATGTAAATATCATTACATTATTGTATTTCCACAAACATCACATCAATATTTAGCATAAAATTCATTTCGCCCCCCACATTGTCATCATATGCCCCCAATCATGTAAATATCTTTTTATTTTTATATTTC
>NW_027112716.1:21806-24834 GCF_000696795.3 Halyomorpha halys | reverse complement strand
ACTTTTTGTAATAATTAGTGCATAATCAAATAAATTTATATCATTAAACCAATTATCCTACCAACCAATGTAGAGGAATAAATCCTTTTTTCTCTGCTTTTATACAATTTTTGAAGATAAATCAGGTCTCACATTGACCAATATTATTCAATATAACAATACTTTTTGTAATAATTAATGCATAATCAAACACATTTGTATCATTAAACCAATCGACCAAACAACCAAAGTAGTGAATAAATCCTTTTTCCATGGGATTGATACAATTTCTAGAGGATAGTTCCTCCTTCTAATAATGAATAATATTTAAAATAATATAAATAATTTTTGTAATCATGAGTGCATAATCAAATCTATGAAAATTATAGAAACCTTTCGACTCATTAATTTATAATGAAAAATACATCCTTATCCTCTGCATTTACATACTTTTTGGAGAGAAAATGGTGCTCTCAGTGACCAATAATATTCAATATAAAATATCTTAAAATAGTTAGTGGCCTATCAAGTCAATATTTTATATCATTCAATAACATCATATTTTCAAATATAATCAGTCCAGTCCTTAAATAAAGTAATTATATGCCCTACTCCCTACTTTATGTAAACAAATATTTTGCTATTTTTATAATCTCACAAATATAATAGCAATGACAATTCGGTCCTCTCAGTGACCAATAATATTTAACATAAAAATCCTTTTAGTATATAACCAAATACATTTTTAAGATAAAAACTAATCGACCTATCATCCAATATAGAGAAATATATCCTTTTTGCTCTGTATTTTTACAAAGTTTGTGAACAAATTAGTCCTCTCTGTTGACCAATAATTTCAATATAAAAACATTTTTGACATAAAAAACTATCCACTCCTTCGAAATTATTGTCTCACTTTATCTAGGAAACATTATATAACATAATATACAGCAGGTATAATATTTCATGTAAAAATAATTCCAAACCACAAATACAGTCACCATATGAGCTTCACCGTGTAAATATTGTAAATATTATATATATTAAATAATATTTACATGTATATATATCTTGTTATTTTTGTATTCTCATAAATATAATAGAAATAATACTTTACATAAAAATACTTTTTGTAATAATTAGTGCATAGTCAAATCAATGTTCATAATAAAAGCCATTTGACTCATCAATTGATATGGGAAAATACATTATTGTCCTCTGTACTAATACTAATTTTGGAGACTAAACTGTTTTCCCAGTTACCAATAATTTCAACATAAAAATACTTTTGTAATAATTAGTGAGCTGTCGAGTTTATTTCCACCATAACAAACAATCCACTCAACCAAAATTATTAATTTCACTTTATCTACGTAATATTTTATATCATTATATTCTCCAAAATACAGTAGGTTTAATGTTTCACTCAAAAATCATTCCAACCCACAAATATAATCTTTGTATCTTTGTCATAAGGGCATCATCAGGTAAATACTATATATATACATAACTTATTATTTTCGTATCCTCACAAATTTAATAGCAATGATACTTTATATAAAAATTCTTTTTGTAATAATTGGTGCATAATCAAATACATTTATATCATTATACCAATCGACTTACCAACCAATGCAGAGGAATAAATTCTTATTCTATTGCAATTTTTACAAATTTTGGAGACAAATCGGTTCTCCCAATGAGGACATAATATTCAACATAAAAATACTTTTGTAATAATCAGTACCCTATCTATCAAGTGAATTTTTCCACCACATCAAAATTATTATTTTCACATTATCTGGGTAACATTTTATAACATTGATAACATTATATCCTCAAACATTCAGCATGGTATATTTACCTAAAAAACAATTCCAACCCACAAATACAGTCACTGTTTGAGTGTAATCATGTAAATTATATATATATATTCTGTTATTTTCTAGGATTAATAAAATTTATGGTGACTAATTCCTCATTCTAGTGTCCAATAATATTCAATATGAAAATACCTTACACACAAAAACAATTTGTGCATAATCAAATACATTCATATCATTAAACCAATCGACCTACCAACAAATTTAGGTAAGTAAATCTTTTTTTCTCGGCATTTATACAAATTTTGAAGACAAATTTGTCCTCACAGTGACCAATAATATTCAACAGAAAACTGCTTTTGTAATAATTAATCCACTACCAAGTCATTTTTTATAGTAACAAATGATCAACCTCAACAAAATTACTATTTTCATTTTATCTACAAGACATTATATTCTCAAAAACACAGCAGAAATAATATTTGTCTTAAAAATCATTCCAACCCACACATATAATCACCACAGGCTCTTCCCCATTTAAATGTTACATATATGTTCTTATTTTTGTGTTCCCACAAATATAAATTAATCTTTCCTTTGCATTTGTACAATTTTCAAAGAAATAAGTCCTCTCAGTGACCAATAATATTCAACACAACAATAGTTAGTGCATAATCAAATACATTTATATCATTAAACCAATCGACCTACAAACCAAACTAGATAAATAAATCCTTTTTCCTCTGGATTAATGTAATTTCTGGAGGCTATTTTTTCCTTCTAGGTACCAATAATATTCTAAACAATATAAATACTTTTTTTCAAAAATTAGTGCAAAATGACATCTTTATTAATTATAAAATCCAATTGATATATATAAATACATTCCTTATCCTCTACATTTTTATAATTTTCAGAGATAAACTGGTCCTCTCAGTGACCAACAATATTCGACATAAAAATAATTAGTGCACTATCAAGTCAATTTTTTATAACAAACGATCAACGGCACCAAAATTATTATTTTCATTTTATCTACAAAACATGTGATAACATTGTATTCTTTAAAAAAAAAAAAAAAAAAGCAGGAATAATATTTGTCTTAAAAATCATTCCAACCCACACACAACTGTAGTAGCCATATGAGCCTCATCATGTAAATATTATATATAACTTGATATTGTTTTATATTTATGTATGTGTATATATATATATATATACATATA
>NW_027112716.1:13593-14376 GCF_000696795.3 Halyomorpha halys | reverse complement strand
CAAACATCACACCAATATTTCATACAAAAATCATTTCTCCCCCATCATGTAAATATCTTTTCATTTTTGTATTCGCGCAAATATCACACCAATATTCCATATAAAATCATTTCGCCCCCACATTGTCATTATAATGTGAATATCTTTTAATTTTAATATTCCCACAAAACATCACATCAATATTTCATACAAAAATCATTTCAACCTCCCCCCCCCCATCATTTAAATATCTTTTCTTTTTGTATTTGCACAAATATACCAATATTTAGCATAAAATTAATTTTGTCCTCCACTGTCATCATATGTCCTCCCTCATGTAAATATCATTTCATTTTTATATTCCCACAAACATTACATCAATATTTCATTAAAAATTTATTTTGCCCCCCACATTGTCATCATATGCCCCCCTCAAGAAAATATCTTTTTATTTTTGTATACGCACAAATATCATACCAATATTTAATATAAAATCATTTCACTCACCACATTGTCATTATATGCCCTCCATCATGTAAATATCTTTTCTTTTTGTATTCCCACAAACATCATAGCAATATTTAGTTTGAAATTCATTTCGCCCCCCCCCACATTGTCAATATATGCCGCCCATCATGTAAATATCCTTTCATTTTTCTATTCCCACAAACATTACATCAATATTTCATATAAAATTCATTTCGCCCCAATCATGTAAATATCTTTTCATTTTTGCATTCGCGCAAATATCACACCAATATTACATATAAAATCATTTCGCCCCCACATTGTCATTATAATGTG
>NW_027112716.1:11364-13178 GCF_000696795.3 Halyomorpha halys | reverse complement strand
TTTCATTTTTGTATTCCCAGAAACAGCATAGCAATATTTAGCATAAAATTCATTTCGCCCGCCAAATTGTCATCATATGCCCCCCATCATGTAAACATCTTTTCATTTTTGTGTTCCCACAAAAATCATAACAATATTTCATATAAAATTCATTGCGCCCCCATCATGTAACTTTATTCATTTTTGTATTCCCACAAACATCATAGCAATATTTCATATAAAAATCATTTTGCCAACCAACATTTTCATTATATGCCCCCCTAATGTAAAATCTTTTCATTTTTATATTCCCACAAACATCACATCAATATTTCATACAATAATCATTTCAGCCCCCCCATCATGTAAATATCATTTCATTTTTGTATTCGTACAAATATCACGAATATTCCATACAAAATCATTTCACCCACCACATTGTCATCATATACCCTCATCATGTAAATATCTTACCATTTTTGTAATCTCACAAATATCACATCAATAATTCGTATAAAAATTATTTCTCCCCCCCACATTGTCAATATATGCCCTCCATCATGTAAATATCTTTTCATTTTTGTATTCCCATAACATTATAGCAATATTTCATATAAAAATCATTTCATCCCCCAACAATGTCATCATATGCCCTCCATCATGTAAATATCTTTTCTTTTTGTATACCCACAAACATCATAGCAATATTTAGTATGAAATTCATTTCGCCCCCCCCCCCACATTGTCAATATATGCCCCCCATCATGTAAATATCCCTTCATTTTTGTATTCCCACAAACATTACATCAATATTTCATATAAAATTCATTTCGCCCCCCAAATTGTCATCTTAAGCCCCCCTCATGTAAAATCTTTTCATTTTATATTCCAACATACATCACATCATTATTTCATACAAAAATCATTTCAGCGCCCCCATCATGTAAATATCTTATCATTTTTGTATACGCACAAATATCATACCAATATTCCATATAAAATCATTTCATCCACCACATTGTCATTATATGCCCCCCATCACGGAAATGTCTTTTCATTTTTATATTCCCACAAACATCACATCAATATTTCATATCAAAATCATTTCTCCCCCCACATTGTCATCATTTCCCCTCCAGCATGAAAATACCTTTTCATTTTTGTATTCCCACAAACATTATAGCAATATTTCATATAAAAATCATTTCACCCTCCAACATTGTCATCATATGCCCCCATCATGTAAACATCTTTCCATTTTTGTACTCTCACAAATATCATATTAATATTTCATATAAAATCCAACAAACATCAAAGCAATATACAGCATAAAATTCATTTCACCGTCAACATTGTCATTATATGCCCCCTATCATGTAAATAGTAAATATCTTTTCACTTTTTATATTTCCACAAACATCACATCATTTATTCATATATAAATTATTTCTCCCCCCACATTGTCATCATATGCCCTCCTCATGTTAATATCTTTTCATTTTTATATTCCAACAAACATCAAAACAACATTTAATATAAAAATAATTTCAAACCAATCATGGAAATATCTTTTCATTTTTGAATTCCCACAAATATACTAATATTTCATATAAAATTCATTTGGCCCCACATTGTCATCATGTAACCATCTTTTCATTTTTGTATTCCCAAAAAAATGATAACATTTCACCCCCCACATAGTCATCATAGGCCCTCCAGCATGTAGATATCTATTCATTTTCATATTCCCACAAACATCATATCAATATTTCATATAAAATTCATTTCACCCCCCAACATTGTCATCATATGCCCCCCATCATGTAAATATCTTT
>NW_027112716.1:9383-9911 GCF_000696795.3 Halyomorpha halys | reverse complement strand
ATCATGTAAATATCTTTTCATTTTTGCATTCGCGCAAATATCACACCAATATTACATATAAAATCATTTCGCCCCCACATTGTCATTATAATGTGAATATCTTTTAATTTTAATATTCCCACGAACATCACATCAATATTTCATACAAAAATCATTTCAACCCCCCCCTATCATTTAAATATCTTTTCTTTTTGTATTCGCACAAATATAACAATATTTAGCATAAAATTAATTTCGTCCCCCACTGTCATCATATGTCCTCCCTCATGTAAATATCCTTTCATTTTTATATTCCCACAAACATCACATCAATATTTAGCATAAAATTCATTTCAACCCCCCCCCCCATCATTTAAATATCTTTTCTTTTTGTATTCGCACAAATATACCAATATTTAGCATAAAATTAATTTCGTCCCCCACTGTCATATGTCCTCCCTCATGCAAATATCTTCTCAATTTTGTATTCCCACAAACATCACACCAATATTTCATACAAAAATCATTTCTCCCCCATCATGTAAATAT
>NW_027112716.1:3030-3423 GCF_000696795.3 Halyomorpha halys | reverse complement strand
TATTCGCACAAATATCATACCAATATTCCATATAAAATCATTTCACCCACCACATTGTCATCATATACCCTCATCATGTAAATATCTTACCATTTAAGTACTCTCACAAATATCACATCAATAATTCATATAAAAATTATTTCTCTCCCCACATTGTCATCATATGCCCTCCATCATGTAAATATCTTTTTATTTTTGTATTCCCACAAACATTATAGCAACATTTCATATAAAAATCATTTTATCCCCCAACAATGTCATCATATGCCGCCCATCATGTAAATATCTTTCCGTTTTCATAATCCCACATACATCACACCATTTCATATAAAAAGAATTTCACCCCAATCATGTAAATATCTTTTCATTTTTGTATTCCCACAAATATTATAC
>NW_027112716.1:0-1220 GCF_000696795.3 Halyomorpha halys | reverse complement strand
AGTCCTCAATCCTTTCTCTTTTTTCAAAAACACAATATGTGATTTTTCTTTTCACTGCTTACTTTCTTCTCCCATGAGTGGTAGTAATTAGGACTTCGCTTGAAGCATTTAATGCTTATCACATAATAAACTGAGTGTTGAGAATATATTTAAAGGTGAACCATACATTTCCTATTCTCGCACAGCTGGTTAATCAAATTCTTATATGTTTCATTTAACTGTGGTTGTTTATAAGCTTATATTTTATGGAAAACCATGCATTTCTAATTCTCATATGATTGGAGTTCTTAGGAATAGTATAATATACAAGAGATGAAGAAGAGTAGATGTGTATCTCATAGAACATTTTTCAATAATGAATATATCACTAAAGTCTGCCACTTGTGATCTGTATATTCTTTATTTCTAGAATTCACATGTAATTATTACTGAAATTTGATTTCAGGAAAAAGCAATTTCGATAAATCAATATTTTGTAATAGTAGTTTTATATGTTTCATTCTTCTTCTAAAAAAATTAATTCTATTCAGTTGATTTAAAAACCAATAAATGTTTCATTTCCTTCAGTTGATTTATCAATAGTCTACTAGTATTCAATTAAAGTGAATTACTCGTCATGTTGCAACATGCAACCTGATGAGTAATTCATTAAAAACAGCAACTATTTTCAATAAATTCCTCAATACTTTACTTCCAATTCCTTAATACTTTCTCTTATTTCAAAAACACAATATGTGATTTTTCTTTTCACTTCTTACTATTTTCTCCCCATGAGTGGTAGTAAATAGGACTTCCCTTGGAGCATTTAATGCTTATCACATAATAAACTGAGTGTTAAGTATATATTAAAAGGTGAACCATACATTTTCTATTCTTGCACAGCTGGTTAATCAAATTCTTATATGTTTCATTTAACTGTGGTTGTTTATAATAAATAAAACTTATAATAAATATCTTTTCATTTTTGTATTTTCACTAACATCATAGCAATATTCAGCATAAAATTCATTTCGCCCCCACATTGTTATTATATGCCCCCATCATGTAAATATCTTTTCGTTTTTATATTCCCACAAACATCATATCAATATTTCATATCAAAAACATTTCATCCCCAAACATTCCCATCATATGCCCCCCATCATGTAAATATCTTTCCATTTTTGTATTCCCACAAACATCACATCAATATTTCATATAAAATTCATTTCACCCCCCAA
>NW_027112715.1:10803-11129 GCF_000696795.3 Halyomorpha halys | reverse complement strand
ATCTGAAACAGTATGATTTTAATAATATTTAATGATGGGCAGATTTTACTCCTTTTACTGTAGCATGTAAGGCTACATTTTAAGGAGGTTTTGGAGTGATAAAGATGGGTTGAGTTAGATTACATAGAACTGAGTCAAAAGTGTTGGGGCACACTTGAGGGTTGTAGTTCGAATTAATAAATGTGTTGTAAATAAACCTGAAGCTTGGAACATAAGTTCATTGGGATTATACATCGATATATATTGTTAGGTAGAAAAATAAAGCGTTTCTATAATTTTTATTTTTGTTTGTTAATTTACAATGAATATAATTGAGTAGCCAAGAA
>NW_027112715.1:8397-8710 GCF_000696795.3 Halyomorpha halys | reverse complement strand
AATATGAACAAATAGGAGCAGTAATTCAGTTTTCAATGAGGGAGGGGGGGCAAGTCCTCTTAGGGCCTAAAAATTTTTAATTAATTGTATCAATGTACCTCAGCCTGCCTCTCTAAGCAGTATTATTATACTGTAGTAATATAGTGTTGTTATTATTATTATACTGTAGTAATAAAGGGTCGTTATTATTATAGTGTTTTTTATTTTAAGCCTCAATCAATATATCTGTAACCCCAGTGAATATGTGGTTAAGTCAAAATTCCTTTTCAGGGGACAACTTTTAAAGTTTGAACATTTATGTAAAATCAGGTGT
>NW_027112715.1:7962-8347 GCF_000696795.3 Halyomorpha halys | reverse complement strand
TATGCCTCTTACAACTAAATTTACTGAATAAACGCACTTTATCTATTTTCCGATCCATTTTTAAAACATTTTCTGGTTTTTAAGAAGAAAAAAAAGTCGAAAAAGAGCTCAGAAATTTCAATTATAAAAGAAGAATTTGTTTTAAAGCTGTTGTAACATGAGGATTTACTTCTTTAATTTTTTCTCTAATTATGAGTTTTTATAATACTCTAGGGACTGATGAAAAATTCGTGTATTTTTTTTTTTTTTAGGTTTATGATAAATAGATTTTTTTTACTGATTTAAAAATGAAATCAATTCCGTGATTTGTTGGATGTAATTTGTTTTCTATGACTATCTCATTTACTTCTCTCGACTTGGTCTACATACCATACTTAACAAGTTA
>NW_027112715.1:7344-7912 GCF_000696795.3 Halyomorpha halys | reverse complement strand
TATGCCTCTTACAACTAAATTTACTGAATAAACGCACTTTATCTATTTTCCGATCCATTTTTAAAACATTTTCTGGTTTTTAAGAAGAAAAAAAAATAATTAAAGAAAAGTGGAAAAAGAGCTCAGAAATTACAATTATAAAAGAAGAATGTGCAATGATAAAAATGAAAAAGATCTTAAACAATTGAAGTAGAAATACAACAACAAAAAAATGTTATTATTGAATGAACAGTTATGTATTATTTATTATTAAGATTGTTATTTATTAAATGAAAATGTTGTATTTTTCTTGGGAGCAAAGAAGGATTTTTTGACTTAGGACGTCTTAGATTGATAATTGTTTTAACTCCAAAGCAGTTGTAACAGGAGGATTTACTTATTTAATTTTTTCTCTAATCATGAGTTTTTATAATACTAGGGACTGATGGAAAATTCGTGTAGCTTTCTTTTTTTAGGTTTATGATAAATTGATTTTTTTACTGATTTAAAAATTAAATCAATTCCGTGATTTGTTGGATGTAATTTGTTTTCTATGACTATCTCATTTACTTCTCTCGACTTGGTCTAC
>NW_027112715.1:6937-7294 GCF_000696795.3 Halyomorpha halys | reverse complement strand
GGCCATGACACATGAGACCCCTCAAAATCTTAATACTTATGCACAATGAAGATGTTGCCTCTGTGATTCTCTTAGACCACTTAACTCATTTTGAACAAAATTCGACTTAACAACATATTCACTGGGGTGACAGATATATCGCTACTTTTCTAGAATAATGGTACAGCTAAACCTATTTATAATCTTCTATTTTTTTATATATTACATCTTTATGCCTCTTACAACTAAATTTACTGAATAAACGCACTTTATCTATTTTCCAATCCATTTTTAAAACATTTTCTGGTTTTTAAGAAGAAAAAAAAATAATTAAAGAAAAGTGGAAAAAGAGCTCAGAAATTACAATTATAAAAGAAG
>NW_027112715.1:4410-5186 GCF_000696795.3 Halyomorpha halys | reverse complement strand
ATTACAAAATGGCGGCTGTTTCATAACCTTAAAAAAACATTCATTTTTCATTCGAAGCTCTATATCTTAAAAACTACCAACAACACCAGAAACTCTAAGAGAACATTGTTTCAAGAAGAGTAAATTTGCTGAAATGTTAGCCCTAAAAGAGCTATTTACGTCCAATAGTTCTCGAGATATAGATTTTTAAAAAGCGACATTTCATAAAAATGTTGCCCCTTACCTCTGGATTTTTCACGTAACTTAAAAGTAATTCACCGTAACTTTAAAGTACCACCGGTAGAAAAAGGTAATACTCAATTTGATTTATGTAACCATACCTAATGCAATCATTAATTTAATGTTTTTTCTGTTTTTAGAGGGGTCGGAAAAAAAAAATATTGGGAATCTGTTTCGCTTATTTCAGAACTTGGATACCTTCCTCTGGATCTTTAGGATATAGTCTTGTCCAAATCCATATTACGAAATGAGGATAAAGGATATATGAAATTCATTTTATAAAAACAAAACAAATCATTTTTTTAAAAAATGAACTCTATAAAAATATTGAATGAATCATTTTTGTAAACAAATAAAAATAATAGTCCCTAGAGAAAAAAAGTAATGTGTTAAGTCTTTAGGCTCAAACTAACTACGAAATGGAGATGGTGTGGTAGGATACACCGCATGAAATATAGTATTAAAATAAGATTGCTGCCTATGAGTAGTACATCAATGTTAATTATAACAGCTAATTTTTAATAAATAGTCACACAGCTCCACTATAAGAGAATATA
>NW_027112715.1:2910-4360 GCF_000696795.3 Halyomorpha halys | reverse complement strand
GGTAGGGGGATTACAAAATGGCGGCTGTTTCATAACCTTAAAAAAACATTCATTTTTCATTCGAAGCTCTATATCTTAAAAACTACCAACAACACTAGAAACTCTAAGAGAACATTATTTCAAGAAGAGTAAATGTGCTGAAATATTAGACCTAAAAGAGCTATTTACGTCCGATAGTTCTTGAGATATAGATTTTTAAAAAGCAACATTTCATAAAAATGTTGCCCCTTACCTCTGGATTTTTTCTAGTAGTATTCAATATAGAACGGACACATCACAAGTAATTCACCGTAACCTTAAAGTACCACCGGTAGAAAAAGGTAATACTCAATTTGATTTATGTAACCATACCTGATGCAACCATTAATTTAATGTTTTTTCTGTTTTTAGAGGGGTCGGAAAAAAAAAATATTGGGTAGTACATCAATGTTAATTAACAGCTAATTTTTAATAAATAGTCACACAGCTCCACTATAAGAGAATATAAAAAGGTTCAGCTGTTAATAATAAACTTATCGAGGATTCGAGCTATAATCCATATCACACTGCCATCTTAATACTGAACAGTTCTTGCGGCCATGACACATGAGACCCCTCAAAATCTTAATGTTGATTTTTTCTTACAAAACATTACAGCTTAATCAAGATACCGTATTCACAAATCACAAAGTCAGTGTCATCTAAGATTTAAAAACACTTAATTTTGTATTTTTGTTCGAAAGAAAAATAAATAACTCAAAATTAGTGAAAGCATTATTTATTTTTGTATAATTGTTTATTGCTAATCATTTTACTGCGTAGTTATAATTATCATATAATAAAATGAATGAAGGTGTGCAGCACCTCCGCTGCAGTTTGACCTGCATAAAGCTGCAGCTGGCCTAAGGCAGATATAAATATTTTCTTAAATGAGTTGGAAGTTATAAAATATTTTAAATCAGATAAGAAGAGGATAAGGCTGGAAATAAAAGAGCCCATAATTCTCTCTTCTCACCCTCCCCCCCTCGTTGTGGAATATAATTGGCGGATAAGCGTTCGTATTTAAGATGAGCCCCAACTTTCTTCTATTCCCTTACAAAGCACTTTTTCCTTCCGCAGATATTTTTTTTTTATTAATCTCTGTTTCTCTAATTCTGCCGATGGCCTAACCTGCCCTAGCCATTATCTCGAGACTATTTGGTTCATTATGAAATACCCTTCCTCATCTTAATGGAGCTCCGCGATTCTTTTGTGTTCTTTGATCGTATTGTTAAATAATTATTACATTTAATTCAATATAAAATCATTTAAAATTAAGAAACAAATACGAAAATATAACCATAGATTTGATCTTATTTCTCTATTTTGGTAAATTTGTCTGTTTTTTTTTTTCATATAAATAAATAAATCATAATTATTGTTAAATGTTTCTTTTTCATATTCATTCAAGAGTTTATTATTGGTCGCATAT
>NW_027112715.1:0-1239 GCF_000696795.3 Halyomorpha halys | reverse complement strand
CAAACGTACACCCTTGAAGGGTTCTAGTGGCACAGATTTTCATTTCATATAAACAACAATCCATCTTTGAACACAAATAATTAATCGAAAAATGATTGGAAATATCGGGAGATCCTTTGCCTGATCAGCTAAACTCTGACTGCTGTTGGGCAACGATGTGTCGGTGAGGTTTATCAACATAGAGATTATATTATTAAATTGCGGTTGGGGTGGTGATGAAGCGATAGCGGGGGGCCATTGCAGTCGGATACAGATATAAAGCTGTAGCCGAGGGAATGCGGTTGTCGACTAATTAAATTATTTACCTGGCTCACCGCGGATTTCTATTGGCTGTTGGGTTGCGGTCTGGCCTTCTGATTGGTTCGCATTCCTCTCTAGCTTGTTTTATTGTCTCGCTGAGTCGGCCCATGCTTCTACAGTATAATGGAATGGCTCTCTTGTTATTATTATTTCAAAACGCATCCTATTGGATTATGACATTGCTTTGTCATAACAGTTCAGCTAAAAAAGAATTATTTTCTTATACATTAAAGGTTTTTTTTTTTTATATTAGCTATCGAAACAAGCTGCAATCTAAGGCATTGCTTGTGAATAAACCATTTCTCTCTTTAGTGTTTTTTTTAAAACTATCTTAAACTGGTTACGCAATAACTTATCTGATCTGTTTTGGGTACCTGTGATAATGGTCATTGATCTCATCGAAAATGTATTGTGGATGTTCAATCAACCCTTAATTGTGGTAATAAAGGTGCATAACAAATTTTTAAAAATATGCAATTCATTGTAATTAGTCGATTGGTATGTCTCTAGCTATCTACTGTTGTAAGGCGGATGGAGGTTCCATTAACAGCCTTTATCATTTATTTGTGTATCTTTTTCTATTCCTATTACATGTCTCGCGGTTCTTTATGTGAACCGACCTGCAGTTGTTAGAAATGTATTACCTATTTATTTAAATGAAGAACTTAATATCACTGACTCCGTTGTTATTGTACGTTGATATACTTTTGTATAATAAACTATTGAATTTCCTTTAGAAAATGGTGTCCTGTTCACCAGTTTACTGAGCTATCTTAGTCAGGTGGCATGCAAGGTGTTTAAACTGTAGAGTGAAGTTGGGCTAGCACTGTGGTATAATTGAAATAAGAGAGAGCATGCTGACATCATCACATTTAGTACTGATATGAAATTGAGAAAACTGGAGGCTTCCGTAATTATTCTGTTGACTCTAATCTAATT
>NW_027112714.1:0-996 GCF_000696795.3 Halyomorpha halys | reverse complement strand
TCATGGCGGTTGCCCCAAAAAACAAACAAATAAATATTTATCCTTGAATCTTAAAATATTGGTCAACCTGTACAAATCTGAAATAGTGATATAGTGGGAAAGTTGTAGTTTTTCTGATATGTACATATTTTTTATAAAAATATATACTTCACTAATTTATTAATAATTTGTGTAAGACCTTGTTGTTAAAACAGACCATTTTCTAAATAATTGTTTTAATAGTTGTCAACCAGCCTTATTTTAACTTATTATATGATAATAATAATAATCATAATTTATTTATTTATTTAAGGCGCAACCCCCGTACAAATAGAGTTAGCCTGTAAAGTACATAATTTAATAATCATTGTAATAATAATTAAATAATAATAAAAAAAATAACATAAACTATTTGCTAATAACAAACAGTAGACCCAAACTGAGATTATCTACATTAGTCAGAGTGAAAAAAACAAAACAAAAACGAATTTACTTACTTAATAAAATAAAATAAACAAAAACTATACATCCTATTGGGAAGATAGGTATCCTGCTCAAAGTATAAGGCTTGGTGTTACATACGTAAAAAGAAATTTAAGATCCGATTGTGAGGGTACAGACAAAATTCATAAAACTGGTTTAGGTTAGTATAGCCTAGTGTAGTTTCGGCGTGTATCAGGTTTGTTAAGAAATGGAAACAATCCTCCAATGCCGTTCCACTACAAGCTGGACAAAGCTTCTGTGGATTTAAAATATATTTGTGTGGATCGACACTTGGAGTAATTGCATATTTACTGGAGTTCGGTAGTTGGGCAATTATTCTCAAGTAGATTTTTAGGTTGCTTTGTGGAGTGTCCGTTTTAATGAAGACCCTACCGTACCACGGGTTATGGGTTGATTCTCGTAATAAAAAGAGGTCTTTATCCTTGACAAATTCACTATATCTATCCAAGATCTTACCTCTAACACAAGTTACGTATCGAACGTAATCTCAACGAGAACTTTACCCATCTCATT
>NW_027112713.1:12038-12858 GCF_000696795.3 Halyomorpha halys | reverse complement strand
AGCTGTTTGTAGGTATCCTTGAAAATGACCTAAGTGGTCGAAACGTTGGAAGTTTTAAAAAGAATAAAGTTGAGAAAAAGGAGCAAAATTGTTTTTAAATAAACTAAACCACTCTCAAACAAATATATTAATAAAAATAAATCTAATTTATAAATACTTTATAATTATGGTTTGGTAGCATAAATTAGTCCAATATATGCTATCAGGAGCGAAACAGAAATTTGTATTAAAAAATCGAAATAACTTCAACAACCCACACTGTGGTTCAATATTGAAAAAAATCAAATCGATTGGCCAGTAAAAGTGTGGTAAAAGATTTTTTAGGAGTGAAACAAAGTTGATATTCGTATTTCCTCTAGAAATACTTAAATATGAATTTTTGAAAAATCGGAAAATAAAATGTTTTAGCGCTTTTGAGAAATCAACAAAATATTGTAATAACTCCAACACGACTTAACCAACCCACATCAAACTTAGCAGTTGTTTAGGGTTTATTATGTAAGGAACTTTTATTATCTATGATATTGTCATATATAGAGTACATAAAATATAAATAGTTTTTAAATAACAACCCTCACTTTGCTTCAATATTGAAAAATTCAGACTTTTGTAATGGCTTTTGATTTCATTTTAAAAATCTAAAAAATAAATATAATTTCAAGACACCTCAACCAAACTTGGCTTTGGATTAGGGCTCTATAGCGATTTGTTCTAATTGTTTTAGTCAATTAGATTATGTATGATATTGTCATATATTCAAAATGAGACCGATTGACCTATGAAAGTGTAGTAAAAGATTTTTTAAGGAAGAAAAAAAAGT
>NW_027112713.1:8569-9018 GCF_000696795.3 Halyomorpha halys | reverse complement strand
CGGGATCTTCGCCCTCAACGAATCAGATATCCCCCATCTAATGGAAAAGGAGAATTATCCCTTATTCAGGGAGTTCATTTATGGAAGGGAGGAGGAAGATGCCCACCACTCGACCTCGGCATGCTACCGGAAGAAGAAAATGCAGATGCAGACTGAGAACAGTAGTGCTGGACCAGGCTGACGGTCTGGAGGATACATCCGGACGGATGCAGACCAGAAGGGCAGTACTTACTAAACGGATGCAGACCAGGAGGGCAGTACTTACTGGACGGATGCAGACGAAGCGGGCAGTACTTACTGGACGGATGCGGACCAGGAGGGCAGTACTTACTGGACGGATGCGGATGAATAAGACGCTCATCGGAGTGGTAGATTGCACCACAGACTAAAAAATGTATTAAATAGTATAAAAATAAATTAGTATTTGACAAGCGAAGGTCAATGTACTA
>NW_027112713.1:1848-3509 GCF_000696795.3 Halyomorpha halys | reverse complement strand
ACTATTTTTATTAAGCCGTTTTGCCCCATGTTGCAGGGCTTCGTCAGGGCTAGAAAAGATACAAACACTTGACATAGTTCCAAAAAAAAAAAAAGTGCAAAATAACAGGGGTATACAATAAAAAGTAAAATTGAATAAGAAAAATTAAAGGTAATAGTAACAGATATATAAGAGAAGAAATATTAAAGAAAGTACAAATTAAGAGATGAAAATTTTCATCTCTTATCTATCTGTTACTATTACCGTTTCCATTTACTGTTTACAACCTTTAATTTTTCTTATTGAATTTTACTTTTCATTGTATACCCCTGTTATTTTCCACTTATGTTTTTTTTTGGAACTATTTCAAGTGTTTGTATCTTTTTTAGCCCTGACAAAGCCCTGCAACATGGGGCGAAACGTTGGCTCAATAAAAATAGTATACCCATTTACTATTTGAGTTTTTTTGGCGCACCCGGACCATATTCCATTCATTAATACACACGGTCAATCAACCATCTTCCAGTATAAAGTATTTATTTTTCTTATTTTTTTCTAGAATTATTGAGTTTTTATGCATGTTTTATTATGCTTTAATTTATGCTTCAACTTATTATTATACATTAAAGCTCATGTTTTTAATCAAGTTAGTTATTTAAATTATGCAAGCACTCTATTTTGTATTTTTTTTTTTCATTAAGTGACTTTATTTATTTTCATATTTTTTTCATTTCTTTATCTTTTTATCACTTATTTGAAGCTACAACTGGGTCTCACAAGTTGATATGATAGCCCATTAATATGGATGTAGAAATGAGTTCAATATTTCATACAAGAACAGAATATTGAAACATAAAGGCGATATTCTTGAAAAGATCCTGAACCACAACTTCTCAACTGACATCAATTGAGGATTGAACTCAACGATCACTCTGCAGTTTCAACCTACTCAAACCTGAAGCATATCTAACATATAAACTAAATGTAAACCCATTAAGGTGCATCAGCCAACTAGGAGTAGGAAACCCAGAGCATATCAAACTACTGCATGGAAGCAAAAGCATCACTTACAACACAAACAAATTCTATCCATTCCGCAAAAGCTATTTCAATAATGGTTTGTACCACGTCCTCCTACATCATCTAACCTTTAAAGAATAATAATATACAATAATAATTAATAAAAAACGATATATCTTAAAGGGACCCATGTCCGTATCTTGCAACATACACAACATCGAAAATACATTGATAGAGAAGCTGAATTGAACAGACTCTATATTTATATTGTAACAATATGCTTTCCTTTATTTAAAATAATTCTCATTATTTTAAGTTAAATATAATGGAATAATGAACATTATGCTAATAGTTTTGTATTATTCAGTTTGTTTTATTTTTATTTATTGTTTTGTTATGAAGCCCTTGTTTTATCTTTTCTTTATTATTTTTGTAATGAATTTGAACAAAACTTGATCTTTCACAAATAAAATATATTCTATTCTAGGTATTTGTTGCAATCATTGTATACTCTTTTAGTACATTAAAAATTTTTTTTTTCAATTTTTGTAATAAAGAAATAAGCTAGTAAGGATTAAAAGGATCAGGATGTCCAAAAATATTGTCTGCTCACAGATCATCTTTTTTATTTATTTATACAAAATAAACTCACATTTATAAAA
>NW_027112713.1:1435-1764 GCF_000696795.3 Halyomorpha halys | reverse complement strand
GTAGATTGCACCACAGACTAAAAAATGTATTAAATAGTATAAAAATAAATTAGTATTTGACAAGCGAAGGTCAATGTACTATCCTACCGCTGCCTCACCCATTAAGCCAGAAATGGATAGGTAGGTTGATTAAAAAAGAGGATGCAGCCCAAGTTTTTCGAATGCCTTTTGATTTATGACCAGACCCGACAAAAATTAAATTCTTTATTTTTTTGTGTCTTCTGAAGTTCTACAAGTCTCACTGTATTCAGTGTCTAAATGATAATCTTCAACTAAATATCTCTAAAGGTATTTGTGTTTATTTTCATATTGAAAAAGCTAATCTGACA
>NW_027112713.1:0-399 GCF_000696795.3 Halyomorpha halys | reverse complement strand
CCTCTCCCACCATTGCCACCACTTTTATCTATTTCATAGCTATACCAATTGCTACTCCCTTCTGAGCCATCGCCTCCATCCTGCCCCCTGCCACCTTTCCCTCCATTAGCTGAGATCTTCAAATTTTTCTCATTAACATAGTGCTTTCCTATTCCTATAAGATTACCAGCAGGGCCCCCTGGAAGGCCAGGTATGCCGTCATCGCCACGCTCACTTCTCTTTTGCACCTCATTCCATTTACCACTTCTAGCCTTCTGAGGATTATGATTGCCACCTGCCTTTCCATCTAATATTATACTTTGACTTCCTACAACTTCCCACACTGGGGATACAATAGCCATTTGTATCTCCCTGCCAGTTAAATCCAAGCTGGTGTCTATGAATACTTTGTGCAATGCA
>NW_027112712.1:758567-760510 GCF_000696795.3 Halyomorpha halys | reverse complement strand
CTGTTATTCTTCTATGAATCAAATAAAAGACAGAAATTTAACAGGGATAATTAAAATATGATTTATATCATACCGTGGGTGTATTTTATTTTTCTGAACGTAGTTAGGTACAAAATAATAACTTCCATAACCAATTCCAGATGCTAGAACTAACCCAAAAATCCAGAAAAACCATGTCAATACTGAACTACTCTCTGCTACATTTTCTGTTTCGTAAGCTTTGAAACGTATCCAATTAAAAAAATAAATAAATTAAATAAATAAATATGAATAAATATATTGTTTTGAATGGAATTAGTTAATTTTTATAAGTTTCCACTTATTCAGGTTTGATATCATGAACATCATATTAGTTTGGTCTCTGCATGTTTAAGCAAACAGTATCTTAATCCTATTACTAGTTTACTTTTTTCAATGGATATAACATTTTTTCTATTTATAAGAAATGATGTATGATTGCAATGAAAGTGTATAATTATATTAGCTATATCACTATTTATAATATAATAGCTCAAGGTGAGCCTAGAAAAAAGTCAGTTAATGTGCAAATACAGAGTGTGGATTAGGCTTCTGAATATTTATTTGGAACACCTTGATAGATCAAAAGTAAATTTTCCTGCTGTCATGTCAATGACAATCAGTTCTGTCAAAATGACTTCTCAGTCGATCATGGAGGAATATGCGGATATTTTTGAACAAAAAGTCGGATGTATCCCAAATTTCTATTGTTCTTTAAAGCTGAAGAAAAATGCCAAGCCAATCTTTATAAAAGCCAGGGACATCCCATTAATTTGAGAGAAACAGTCGAAAAAGAATTGGATGATTTAATTGCCAATGACATCATTTATCCAGTAAATCACTCAGATTGGGATTCACCCTTGGTCCCTATTCCAAAACCCAATAACAAAGTACGACTTGCTGTTGATTACAAAGTTGCCGTAAATAAACAACTACAGGATGCCCACTATCCTATCCCCCGGATAGAGAAAGTTATAAACAATTTGAGAAACGGCAGTGTCTTTTGCACACTTGACTTGTACAAGGCCTATCTACATGTACAGGTTGACAAGGACAGTCAAGCGATTCAAACAATGTCAACGCATGAAGTACTGCAACCCTGACATTTCATGGGTTGTAGCTGTCTAGATATAATTAATAATAATTAAAATTAAATTATAGAATTAGGGCACTCAATTAAGACCAATATAGAAAAATGAAGAGGTATTGTGGATGTGGGGGAAAACATGCTTCACAGCTGCAGTACTTTCAAGTACCTGGGAGGAGTTGTGATGGAGAACAATAATTTAGGAGTAGAAATTAAGGGCGGAATGGTAGCAGGAACCAGATGTTTCTATGCTCTGCAAAAAACTCTCCGATTGTTGTAAAACTTTGATGTGTAATTAAATAAAAAAGTATTGACTTAGAAAAAAACACTTCTTATATTACAATTATTGATATAATTGTGAACTCTCAATAATCTTTTAACCTAACAATAACAATCAAACGATTTATTGGATGATTTAATTGGCAATGACATAATTTATCCAGTAAATCACTCAGATTGGGGTTCACCCTTGGTCCCTATTCCAAAACCCAATAACAAAGTACGACTTGTTTTAGATTACAAAGTTGCCGTAAATAAACAACTACAGGATGCCCACTATCCTATCCCCCGGATAGAGGAAGTTATTAAAATTTGTGAAACGCCAGTGTCTTTTGCACACTTGACTTGTACAAAGCCTATTTACATGTTTTTTTTTTTGTTTTTTTTTTCGTCCAAGACGAAGTCAACGTCCCAGGCCGGATTCGATCCGGCACCGCCAATAGACATCAAATTGGTAAGACTGTGTCTTAACCACTGAGCTACGGGCGGCCCACCTATCTACATGTAAGTTTATTCCATATTTATCTTCTCTTACATTTCCACTAAGAAGTTTGCTTCG
>NW_027112712.1:756199-758157 GCF_000696795.3 Halyomorpha halys | reverse complement strand
CGTACATGGTCTTCCTGAAATTATGGTCTCTGATAATGCTTCTATTTTCACCAGCTCAGAATTTATTGAATTTTGTGAGTCAAATGGTATTCGTAGAAGTTTCATCGCTCCAGGTCATCCTCAAACGAATGGTCAAGTCCAAAGGTATGTTTAGTTCCTTAAAAGAAAACTCGATGCCATGGAATCAATACCAGGCAGTCTACTGTCTAAAATTCGCAATATCTTGTTCCGCTATCGTGCTACACCTTTACGATGCGAAAAGACTCCACCAGAATTATACTTGGGTCGACAAATTCGAACCAAACTACCAAACCTGTTAAAACCATATAAGGTAACAACCAAAAAGGCAGCCTTAGTTTCTAAATCCTGCCTAAGATCTTTTAGTGTCGGTGATCGCGCCATAGTCAAAGTGTATACTGGTGGAAAAGAGATATGGAAGCCAGGCATCATAATCGAGAAATATGGGAAACTCTACTACAAAGTCCAGCTAGATGATGGATATGCGCTAAAACGTCACTTAGACCAATTGTGTCGCACAGAAGTTTCTCGGAATGTTTCTTTTGAAGACAGTTGTTCAATTAACCGACATAGGAGCGACCAACATGCTAGCAACACTCCCCCTTCCAGAACACAACAGCAACTATTTTATATAATAATCAATATTTTTCCTTTCATACATTCCTCTCTTCCAAAACATAATAATCGCAGGTGATCTCAACACGAACCTTCTCACAGACTCTCCTGATCGATCATACCTTATGGACATAGTTTTCTCCCTATACCTTTATATTGTTCCCTACCAATCCACACATCATACTCAGTCCACTGATACCTGTCTAGATGTATTTATTATTGATTCCCCACAGAACCTTTTATCCTCCTCCCAAATCCCTTTGTCTTTTCTTTCCTCCCATGACCTAATCAGAATTTCCTACAACATTCCCACTCCCTTGCTTATGCCAAAGACAATTAGTTGGCGAAACCTTGATTTCTTAACCATAGAAAACATTGGTCCCTACCTTGACGAACTTTCCCTTTCCTTAGAACCCATCTATTCACTTTTATCCATTGATGACATAGTCGAATGCTTATCCTCAAATCTCCTTTGAGTCTGGCTCTGGCCATCAAACTGTGAGCATCTAACTGTGTTGTGTGTATTGTGTTTCTTAAACTTTTTCTGCCTTCTCCTTTAATTTATTACCTAATTACAGTGAATGGTCTACATTAGTAAATAAAGCTGTTTTCTGGTTAAATAAAATTGTTATTTTAATAAAAACAAAAAAAATAACACTTGAAACTTATGATACAGACGTAGAGGCCAGGGATTAAGGCAGTAAACATAAAGGTAACCTACGGGATTAAAGACTGTTGACTGCCCCTACTACAGCAGCATCGCCCCACCACAGACCCCCACTACTGGTTTCATTTACTGTCATTCGTATTATATTTGTCAAACATACAAATACGAAACTAAGATGGCGGTATGCCCGGTCTGCAATCAGGTCGTCGTAAGAGAGGACAAGTTAGCACTAGCCTGCAACTTATGTAAAATATTGTATGATAATAAATGTTGTAACATCCCGGATAGTGAAATCTCGCAATATAAAAAAAAAATCTTGGAATTGCCCCTCATGTCAGAATGTAACTAAGTCAGGGACTAGGCAATATAGCGCCGTACCCAGCAGAAGTATGGAGGAAAACATAATGGCCATACTAAAAGAAATTGGGAAAATTACCGACGATTTGAAAGATATAAAACATGTTATGAACACCCAGGGTGAAATCATATTTGAAAACTCCGAGAGACTGAAGACTATGGAGGAAAGAGCTAAAAAGCAGGACGAAACATTGGAAAAACTGATTATAGAAAATAATAATCTGAAAGAACAAATTAAAAGTATGGAAGCTAGAATAAATCAGGCAGAACAAGGCCAGCTTACCCACTCACTTGAAATCAG
>NW_027112712.1:753740-755924 GCF_000696795.3 Halyomorpha halys | reverse complement strand
GTCCGCGACGAGGTGATTCGGCTCCGAAAGGTAAAAAGAGATTTCACTACCAGGCATCTCGGCTGGGACAGCGACGAAAGGATCTATATAGGCGAAGAGATGCCCGCCGCCAATAGACACCTGTACTGGCTGGCGAGGCAGGTGAAGGCAGCTGGTAAATTGAGGTACGTCTGGTTCCCTCGAGGGTAGATTGAGGTACGTCTGGTTCCCTTCAGGTTAATAGGAAGTGGGAAAAACTGAATTTTGGAGGGAAAAATTATAGATGAAAAAAAGGATTGGCAGGATTTCAGGGAGGCATTACTTTATCAGTTTGAGGGGTATTCTATCAAACCCTATGGAGTTGGTCCAGGATTTCATTACAGATGAAATAAGATCAGTAAGATAGATGTAGGAAAAATAAAAATTATTACAATCAAATATTGGAACTAGGAAGAGGTGGAATGAAGAGAGTGAAGAAGAAACGGATAAAATCAAACTACTTTAATTCACACCAATTTGGCTTCTAGCCCTGAACTACTGTCTATTCAGGTTTTTTCTGGACAGTTAACCAGCAAAGGAATTTAACATACATTGCTTAGCTGCTACATTGCTTGCTCAAACCCACTTAATTATATGCTGTAAAGATCATCATCATCTTGAGTGTATAAGATAAAAATAAATTCAAAAATTTTAATCATCTCTCATTGGGATACTTTTTTGTGTTTTGAACATTGTTTGTAAACAGTATGATTTAGTCAGGTTTTGTACTGCATCCCAAAATTATTTTTATCAGAATGTTTGGATCTCTTGAAAATTTAATTTCTTTATTCCTAAATTACTTTATGAAACATCTGGAAGATTCTTGCGGAACCTCATTTTAGCAACCACCTCGGTTACTAGGGATTGGAATATAAATGTGTCAACAAGGTATTGTGATACTGAGATGGAGCCAACTTGTTTGAAAAAGTAGTAGTGAGAGATATGGAAATGCCTGCAAATACTGAAAATGAATCTTATAAAGCAGTTCATTAGTTTTTTTAGTCTCATTCCCTGTTAACTAACTCCCAGGACCCAGGTTTGAATCTGGTTGTGGCCGATAATTATTATTTCTGTCACTGTGGCCATGAGTCAACCCTGTGGGTTCAGGAGCCCTCTGAGGTCCAACCAGCCTCATAAAGTGGGTACACTTAATTGGGGGAAAATCTAGCGGTCATGCATGAGTCTGACCAAAGTTCTGTGGGATAGGGAAAATATTGGGCTGTAAAATAAGTTTGTAGCGTTTTTTACATGATGAATGTTGTGCTTTTACCAGAAAAAGTGAACTTGAGAACGAAATCACTTTTATTTTGGACTCAGGTTGCACAGACCATCTTGTTAAGACGGCCCTGTTTCCGTTTGTCACGAACATTGAGAATTTAAAGTTCCCCATTAGGATTAAAGTGGCCAATGGACAAGATCTGGAAGCCAAACAAAAGGGATTGATGCGACTCCCAAACGATTCTACGATGATAAAACTGGAAGTGTTGATTGTACCGGATTTGACTTTGAATTTGCTATCAGTGAAGAAAATTGTTAATGCTGGTAAGAAAGTTGTTTTTTCTTCTGAGAGTGTCTATATATCTGGCGAAAATTTTAAACTTAATTGCCAAAGTGTTGGAAAATTGTACACCGTTAAACTGACAATACCTAAAAAGACTCATAAGACATATTCTGCTTTGACAATACCTGAAGAGACTCATAACACATATTCTATTGTACAGTCAAATATTTGGCACTTGCGTTTGGGCCATGTGAATCGAAATAGTTTACGTCAAATGGGATTGCCCTACTCTACCGATGTATGTGACTCATGCCGACAGGCCAAGGCTGTTCGTCAACTGTTATTGGACCACGATCAAGAAGAGTTGGAAAACTGCTACATACCGATGTAGGTGGACCTGTAAAGACTGCTACAATTAATGGTGAGAAGTATTATCTATGTGTAATTGATGACTTTTCACATTTCTGTGTTATATATCTTATGAAAAACAAAAGTGAAGCTGCAGATAATCTTACGAAATTTATCAAAGAACTTTCAAACCGAATCGGGAACTGTGTCAGTCGCATTAGACTTGACAATGGTGGAGAATTTAGGTCTGATATTTTTAAAAGCTTTTGTCAAAATAATGGCATAAGATTGGAATATACGGCTCCTTACTCACCTTC
>NW_027112712.1:751702-752280 GCF_000696795.3 Halyomorpha halys | reverse complement strand
CCATGGAAGTTGGTTGTAGGTTTGAGGAAACCAAAGGTCTTGAGGAGAAGATTCCATACAGGAGTTTGGTATGCAGCTTGTTGTATTTAAGTACAATGACAAGGACTTATCATTCTGTGTCAGCTTCTTGGCACGTTACTTAGACAAAGGGACACAACAAATGTGGAAAGCTGCAAAGCGTGTTCTACGCTACCTTACAGACATAAAAGAAATGGGGATTATCTTCGGGAAAAACGAGGATATAGACTTGATTGGCTTTTCGGATGCAGACTGGGGAGGAGACATCAAGACCAGAAAAAGTGTGAGCGGCTTTGTGGCATTTTTGGCTGGCACTCAAGAAAACAAATTTGTGTTGCGTTATCAACCATGGAGGCAGAATACATTGCTGCTGGTATCGCTGCTCAGGAGTTGGTGAATTTGTGCGGTTTGATGAGTTTAAGTGTGGTGAACTGAGTGCTAGATTAAATGTTGATAACAATAGTGCTATTGCTCAGATTAAAAATTCAGAAAATTCCAAAAGAGCCAAACATATTGATATTAAATATCATTTTGTCAAAGAACTTGTAGATAATAAGAAA
>NW_027112712.1:750719-751652 GCF_000696795.3 Halyomorpha halys | reverse complement strand
CAAGCCTGGCATATTTGTGGGCTATGGTGCTAACGGATATAGAATTTGGGACTCTAAAACAAACAATGTCTACGTTTCCCGAGATGTCACCTTTGACGAAAATAATTTTCGCTATGATAATAATCCCGATATAAACAATAAAAGAATAATTGGAGAGGAGACTTTGGATGAATCCA
This sequence comes from Halyomorpha halys, assembly GCF_000696795.3. Classification (NCBI taxonomy): domain Eukaryota; kingdom Metazoa; phylum Arthropoda; class Insecta; order Hemiptera; family Pentatomidae; genus Halyomorpha; species Halyomorpha halys. Next base: position 751,476 of record NW_027112712.1, on the reverse strand, counting down.
AACTACCTCAAGAAGAGAATAATGAAAATAAAAATAAAGAATAAGAAATAGAAACAGTGGAAAATATTTTTGAGGAAGAAGAGTATAAGAAAGTAAAGAGGAAAGAGATAAAGCCCAAATATTTAGAAGACTACGAGGTTTATTCAGCCTATTGTTTATCGAGCCTAGAAATTCCAGTGAATTTTGAAGAAGCAACCAAAGACAGTCAATGGAGAGAAGCCATCAACAAAGAACTACTCGCTCACGAAACTATGAAGACATGGACTCCTGAAGGCGTCCCTGAAGGAGAGAAGGCCATCTCGACAAAATGGGTGTTTACGATGAAGGAAGACGGCATGAAGAAGGCGAGGCTGGTAGCTACTGGCTTTCAAGAGGATAACCCAGGTGAAAATAATTTTATTTATTCCCCAGTATGTAGGGTTGAAACAATTAGGGTGCTATTGTCAATGCTTGCCAGAGAGACTGGAAAATGAGACAGGTGGATGTCCCCACTGGCTTCCTTAATGGGAACATTGATTATCTCGTTTACATTAAGACTCCTAAGGGTGTAAACTCACCTACTAAAACATTAAAATTAAATAGACCCCTTTATGGTCTAAAAAAGGCTCCTAAATTTTGGAATGAGGGGTTTAATAGTTTTATGATTAATATTGGTTTCAAGAGGTCCAATTACGACTTCTGTTTTTATTCCAAAAAGGAAATATTTTTTGTATTGTATGTGGATGACGGTTTGGTAGCTGGAGAAGATGAGAGTGTT
>NW_027112712.1:745481-746689 GCF_000696795.3 Halyomorpha halys | reverse complement strand
GTTAGTTAGCGCCTGGCACATCCTTCGGTCATGACGATTGTTCTATTTATCTAATAATATATGTGTTCAACCTATTGAACTCTTTCTATTATATTACCCCAACATCTTCCATGTCAAAATTTCTGGTTTGAACCGAGTTAACCACTTACGGAAAGTGGTTTCTCCTAAGACATCATCGCCATAAACACTGCAAATTTTGTTAACCATCTGTGTAACAGATTTTCCTTTTCGGAAATAAAAAATCATTAAATGACGAAAATGAATTTTTTTCTCTTCCATTTAGAGCAAGCAAAATACCACTTAAAGATAAGGAATCTCGATTGAAACTGATGCATAAAAGCACCTTAACTAATCTTTTTTTAGAATATGTAAACATTATAGACCAAGTGTATGAAGCATGCCTTCACCTTAATGCCAGGAACACTTCACTATTGGTTGGCTGGTTGGATTTGAGTGGACTGTATAATTGAAAATGAAACATCATTGAATGAAAAATAAAATTCTATTGTTTAAGTTACAAGTGGAATAGTGGGTGACCGAAAGAAAACATTTATCATTAGATGGTTAGTAAATTTTGAATGGCTGGGCTATTTAATGATAATGAGGTAGTTGATGATGATTATTATGTGGTGGTGGATGTTAATTATTGCCGGGTGGACCCTCCGCATTTCTATGCCTCTCTCCCCTCTGCTGCTGGAAACTACTCCAGTAAATCTACTCACTCATGGTGGATATTACTTATGAGTGAACAAAAAGACAAGATGGCTATCTCTCATTAGCCTGGGTTGCTTTTCACCACAGAGAGCGCTGGAGGAGGTTAGTTTTGGCTGTTGGACACATGGACGCTAGTATATCCTGTAGGCTATTATATGCTATTACGTTCAACCTTTTGGTTGCCGTAGGTTACCCGGAACACCAAGTAAACATGGTTTTATAAACACAGAGAGGATTAAATTGAAATATTAAAAAACGCTATGAACTTATTTTACAACCCAATAGATCGGAAGGATTGGAAAAATATTTGTATTGAAACTGACTGCTGAGAAAAAGAAATGCTTTTCAACAAAGAGAAAAGGTAGAAGAAGAAGACAAATTTGAATTTTTATGAAATTGGCAATTTCTAACAAATGGTTACTTTAAGAGAAAGACAATTTAAGCATTACTATTATTATTCACTGTACATATTGGTAGTTACACCTCCCTCCCAA